>NC_074665.1:88045946-88175946 GCF_029448725.1 Salvelinus fontinalis | reverse complement strand
ATGTCTAACTACTCCTCCCCTCATCACCCTGATGGTAACATGTCTAACTACTCCTCCCCTCAGCACACTGATGGTAACATGTCTAACTACCTCTCCCCTCAGCACACTGATGGTAACATGTCTAACTGCTCCTCCCCTCATCACCCTGATGGTAACATGTCTAACTACTCCTCCCCTCAGCACACTGATGGTAACATGTCTAACTACCTCTCCCCTCATCACCCTGATGGTAACATGTCTAACTACTCCTCCCCTCATCACCCTGATGGTAACATGTCTAACTACTCCTCCCCTCAGCACACTGATGGTAACATGTCTAACTACCTCTCCCCTCAGCACACTGATGGTAACATGTCTAACTACTCCTCCCCTCAGCACACTGACGGTAACACGTCTAACTACTCCTCCCCTCAGCACACTGATGGTAACATGTCGAACTACTCCTCCCCTCAGCACACTGATGGTAACATGTCTAACTACTCCTCCCCTCAGCACACTGATGGTAACATGTCTAACTACTTCTCCCCTCATCACACTGATGGTAACATGTCTAGCTGCTCCTTCCCTCATCACACTGATGGTAACATGTCTAACTACTCCTCCCCTCGTCACCCTGATGGTAACATGTCTAACTACTCCTCCCTTCATCACACTGATGGTAACATGTCTAACTACTCCTCCCCTCATCACCCTGATGGTAACATGTCTAACTACTCCTCCCCTCATCACACTGATGGTAACATGTCTAACTACTCCTCCCGTCATCACACTGATGGTAATATGTCTAACTACTCCTTCCCTCATCACACTGATGGTAACATGTCTAACTACTCCTCCCCTCATCACACTGATGGTAACATGTCTAACTACTCCTCCCGTCATCACACTGATGGTAACATGTCTAGCTGCTCCTCCCCTCATCACACTGATGGTAACATGTCTAACTACTCCTCATCACCCTGATGGTAACATGTCTAACTACTCCTCCCTTCATCACACTGATGGTAACATGTCTAACTACTTCTCATCACCCTGATGGTAACATGTCTAACCACTCCTCCCCTCAGCACACTGATGGTAACATGTCTAACTACTCCTCCCCTCATCACACTGATGGTAACATGTCTAGCTGCTCCTCCCCTCATCACCCTGATGGTAACTTGTCTAACTACTCCTCCCCTTAGCACACTGATGGTAACATGTCTAACTACTCCTCCCGTCATCACACTGATGGTAACATGTCTAGCTGCTCCTCCCCTCATCACACTGATGGTAACATGTCTAACTACTCCTCATCACCCTGATGGTAACATGTCTAACTACTCCTCCCTTCATCACACTGATGGTAACATGTCTAACTACTTCTCATCACCCTGATGGTAACATGTCTAACCACTCCTCCCCTCAGCACACTGATGGTAACATGTCTAACTACTCCTCCCCTCATCACACTGATGGTAACATGTCTAGCTGCTCCTCCCCTCATCACCCTGATGGTAACTTGTCTAACTACTCCTCCCCTTAGCACACTGATGGTAACATGTCTAACTACTCCTCCCGTCATCACACTGATGGTAACATGTCTAACTACTCCTCATCTCATCACCCTGATGGTAACATGTCTAACTACTCCTCCCTTCATCACACTGATGGTAACATGTCTAACTACTCCTCATCACCCTGATGGTAACATGTGTAACTACTCCTCCGCTCAGCACACTGATGGTAACATGTCTAACTACTCCTCCCCTCAGCACACTGATGGTAACATGTCTAACTACTCCTCCCCTCAGCACACTGATGTTAACATGTCTAACTACTCTTCCCCTCAGCACACTGATGGTAACATGTCTAACTACTCCTCATCACCCTGATGGTAACATGTCTAACTACTCCTCCCGTCATCACACTGATGGTAACATGTCTAACTACTCCACCCTTCATTGCACTGATGGTAACATGTCTAGCTGCTCCTCCCCTCATCACACTGATGGTAACATGTCTAACTACTCCTCCCCTCATCACCCTGATGGTAACATGTCTAACTACTCCTTCCTTCATCACACTGATGGTAACATGTATAACTACTCCTCATCACCCTGATGGTAACATGTCTAGCTGCTCCTCCCCTCAGCACACTGATGGTAACATGTCTAACTACTCCTCCCCTCATCACCCTGATGGTAACATGTCTAACTACTCCTCCCCTCAGCACACTGATGGTAACATGTCTAACTACTCCTCATCACCCTGATGGTAACATGTCTAACTACTCCTCCCGTCATCACACTGATGGTAACATGTCTAACTACTCCACCCTTCATTGCACTGATGGTAACATGTCTAGCTGCTCCTCCCGTCATCACACTGATGGTAACATGTCTAACTACTCCTCCCCTCATCACACTGATGGTAACATGTCTAACTACTCCTCCCCTCATCACCCTGATGGTAACATGTCTAACTACTCCTCCCTTCATCACACTGATGGTAACATGTCTAACTACTCCTCCCTTCATTGCACTGATGGTAACATGTCTAGCTGCTCCTCCCCTCATCACCCTGATGGTAACACGTCTAACTACTCCTCCCTTCATCACACTGATGGTAACATGTCTAACTACTCCTCCCCTCATCACACTGATGGTAACATGTCTAACTACTCCTCCCCTCATCACACTGATGGTAACATGTCTAACTACTCCTCCCCTCATCACACTGATGGTAACATGTCTAACTACTCCTCCCCTCATCACACTGATGGTAACATGTCTAACTACTCCTCCCCTCATCACACTGATGGTAACATGTCTAACTACTCCTCCCTTCATCACACTGATGGTAACATGTCTAACTACTCCTCCCCTCATCACCCTGATGGTAACATGTCTAACTACTCCTCCCCTCAGCACACTGATGGTAACATGTCTAACTACTCCTCCCCTCTACACACTGATGGTAACATGTCAAACTACTCCTCCCCTCAGCACACTGATGGTAACATGTCAAACTACTCCTCATCACCCTGATGGTAACATGTCTAACTACTCCTCCCCTCATCACACTGATGGTAACATGTCTAGCTGCCCCTCCCCTCATCTCACTGATGGTAACATGTCTAACTACTCCTCCCCTCATCACCCTGATGGTAACATGTCTAACTACTCCTCCCCTCATCACACTGATGGTAACATGTCTAACTACTCCTCATCACCCTGATGGTAACATGTCTAACTACTCCTCCCCTCATCACCCTGATGGTAACATGTCTAGCTGCTCCTCCCCTCATCACACTGATGGTAACATGTCTAACTACTCCTCCCCTCATCACACTGATGGTAACATGTCTAACTACTCCTCCCCTCATCACACTGATGGTAACATGTCTAACTACTCCTCCCCTCATCACACTGATGGTAACATGTCTAACTACTCCTCCCCTCATCACACTGATGGTAACATGTCTAACTACTCCTCCCTTCATCACACTGATGGTAACATGTCTAACTACTCCTCCCCTCATCACCCTGATGGTAACATGTCTAACTACTCCTCCCCTCAGCACACTGATGGTAACATGTCTAACTACTCCTCCCCTCTACACACTGATGGTAACATGTCAAACTACTCCTCCCCTCAGCACACTGATGGTAACATGTCAAACTACTCCTCATCACCCTGATGGTAACATGTCTAACTACTCCTCCCCTCATCACACTGATGGTAACATGTCTAGCTGCCCCTCCCCTCATCTCACTGATGGTAACATGTCTAACTACTCCTCCCCTCATCACCCTGATGGTAACATGTCTAACTACTCCTCCCCTCATCACACTGATGGTAACATGTCTAACTACTCCTCATCACCCTGATGGTAACATGTCTAACTACTCCTCCCCTCATCACCCTGATGGTAACATGTCTAGCTGCTCCTCCCCTCATCACACTGATGGTAACATTTGTCATAACTCTCCTGTGACCATCTGAAGGATCAGGTTACAGTGGGTCCGCTCTACAGTGGGCTCTCTCTCGTAGAGGAGGGAGACCGGGAAGTCGGCTGTTTTATGGCAGTCGTAAAATATGCTGCCTCTATGCTCTGTAGTGTTCGAGTTTGGAACGTAAACTGTGGAACACAGAGAGACACTTGGACAATCAAAAGTTTGAATAATTATACAATATTTATATTTTTGAGAATGTGAGAGTGATCTGTGGACACTTAAGGGACAGTCATGTTGATTGTGTTTAATTTGGTGATCTCATGAGGGACAGGAAACAAAATGTTACTGTGTCTCTGGTTGTGTACACTTCTCAATTATGGGGTTTACATCTAAATGTTGTGAAACGTATATGACTACATATTAAACTGTTTGTGAAAATATGAAATGTGATGTTAGCCTTCTAAGTGAGTGTATAGATTTTCATATAAAGTTTAACTAGTCAGTGGCCACGCCCTCGTGAGTACAGACATTTACATCAGCGTCTTGGAACGCCCCCTTCTTCCACAAAGTATAAAACCACCTGTAACAAAATGTACATTTTATGCCAAAGAGACCCACGGTAAGCCGGACGTCTCCAATGGTTAAAGAGACTAGAAAACATGGAGCTGACGTTACATGTTGAAATGGTTAAGAACTACAACTCTACCAAAGGACAAGCCCGGAGAACGTGGAGATCATTCCAACATTGAAATTGCTAAGAAATCTACAAATTAAAGAACAATTATTCAGACTGCAACTGTTTAAATACTTTAGTCTGGTAAACACATTCAATCCAAGAACATTCCCGAATGGTACACTGAAGTATCCATCCTAACAACCTAGCTACATCTAGGCACCTACCAGCTAAGCATCTAGGCAATTAGGCAGCTAGGCATCTACCAGCTCAGCAGCTAGGCAGCTAGGCATCTACCAGCTAGCCAGCTAGGTATCTAGCCATCTACCAGCTAGGTATCTAGCCATCTACCAGATAGGCATCTAGCCATCTACCAGCTAGGCATCTAGCCATCTACCAGCTAGGCATCTAGCCATCTACCAGCTAGGTATCTAGCCATCTACCATCTAGGCAGCTAGGCATCTACCATCTAAGCAGCTAGGCATCTACCAGCTAGGCAGCTAGACATCTACCAGCTAGGCAGCTAGGCATCCATCAGCTAGGCAGCTAGGTATCTAGCCATCTACCAGCTAGGCAGCTAGGCATCTACCAGCTAGGCATCTACCAGCTAGGCATCTAGCCATCTACCAGCTAGGTATCTAGCCATCTACCAGCTAGGCAGCTAGGCATCTAGCCATCTACCAGCTAGGCATCTAGCCATCTACCAGCTAGGCATCTAGCCATCTACCAGCTAGGCAGCTAGGCATCTAGCCATCTACCAGCTAGGCATCTAGCCATCTACCAGCTAGGTATCTAGCCATCTACCAGCTAGGCAGCTAGGCATCTAGCTATCTACCAGCTAGGCATCTAGCCATCTACCAGCTAGGCAGCTAGGCATCTAGCCATCTACCAGCTAGGCATCTAGCCATCTACCAGCTAGGCATCTAGCCATCTACCAGCTAGGCATCTAGCCATCTACCAGCTAGGCATCTAGCCATCTACCAGCTAGGTATCTAGCCATCTACCAGCTAGGCAGCTAGGTATCTACCAGCTAGGCATCTAGCCATCTACCAGCTAGGCATCTAGCCATCTACCAGCTAGGCATCTAGCCATCTATCAGCTAAGCATCTACCAGCTAGGAATATGCCAGCTAGGCATCTACCAGCTAGGCATCTAGCCATCTAGCAGCTAGGTATCTAGCCATCTACCAGCTAGGCAGCTAGGTATCTACCAGCTAGGCATCTAGCCATCTACCAGCTAGGCATCTACCAGCTAGACAGCTAGGCATCTAGGCATCTACCAGCTAAGCATCTACCAGCTAGGAATATGCCAGCTAGGCATCTACCAGCTAGGCATCTACCAGCTAGGCAGCTAGGCATCTAGGCATCTACCAGCTAGGCAGCTAGGCATCTAGGCATCTACCAGCTAGGCAGCTAGGCATGTAGGCATCTACCAGCTGGGCATATGCCAGCTAGGTATCTACCAACTAGGCATCTACCAGCAGGCAGCTAGGCATCTACCAGCTAGGCAGCTAGGCATCTACCAGCTAGGCATCTGCCAACTAGGCAGCTAGGCATCTACCAGCTAGGCAGCTATCCATCTCCCAGCTCGGCATCTACATGCTAGGCATCTAGGCATCTACCAGCTAGGCAGCTAGCCATCTAACAGCAAGGCAGCTAGCCATCTACCAGCTAGGCAGCTAGTCATCTAACAGCTAGACATCTACCAACTAGGCAGCTATCCATCTCCCAGCTCGGCATCTACATGCTAGGCAGCTAGCCATCTAACAGCTAGACATCTACCAACCTATGCAGCTAGGCACCTACCAGCTAGGCATCTACCAGCTCGGCAGCTAGCCTTCTACCAGCTCGGCATCTACCAGCTAGGCATCTACCAGCTAGGCAGCAAGGCATCTACCAGCTAGGCAGCTAGGCATCTACCAGCTAGGCAGCTAGCCATCTACCAGCTAGGCATCTAGCCATCTACCAGCTAGCCAGCTAGGCATCTACCAGCTCAGCAGCTAGGCATCTACCAGCTAGCCAGCTAGGTATCTAGCCATCTACCAGCTAGGCATCTAGCCATCTACCAGCTAGGCAGCTAGGCCTCTAGCCATCTACCAGCTAGGCATCTAGCCATCTACCAGCTAGCCAGCTAGGCATTTAGCCATCTACCAGCTAGCCAGCTAGGTATCTAGCCATCTACCAGCTAGGCAGCTAGGCATCTAGCCATCTACCAGCTAGGCATCTAGCCATCTACCAGCTAGGCATCTAGCCATCTACCAGCTAGGCAGCTAGGTATCTAGCCATCTACCAGCTAGGCAGCTAGGCATCTACCAGCGAGGCATCTAGCCATCTACCAGCTAGGCAGCTAGGCATCTACCAGCTAGGCAGCTAGGCATCTACCAGCTAGGCAGCTAGGCATCTACCAGCTAGGCAGCTAGCCATCTACCAGCTAGGCAGCTAGGCATCTACCAGCGAGGCATCTAGCCATCTACCAGCTAGGCAGCTAGGCATCTACCAGCTAGGCATCTAGGCATCTACCAGCTAGGCAGCTAGCCATCTACCTGCTAGGCATCTAGCCATCTACCAGCTAGGCATCTACCAGCTAGGTATCTAGCCATCTACCAGCTAGGCATCTAGCCATCTACCAGCTAGGCATCTAGCCATCTACCAGCTAGGCATCTAGGCATCTACCAGCTAGGCATCTAGCCATCTACCAGCTAGACATCTAGCCATCTACCAGCTAGGCATCTAGCCATCTACCAGCTAGACATCTACCAACCTATGCAGCTAGGCATCTACCAGCTAGCTATCTACCAGCTCGGCATCTACCAGCTCGGCATCTACCAGTTAGGCAGCAAGGCATCTACCATCTAGGTAGCTAGGCAGCTAGGCATCTACCAGCTAGACAGCTAGGCATCTACCAGCTAGACAGCTAGGCATGTAGTTGACTATGTCTGATGAATGTACATTTGGATGTACATTTTATAATTAGTCTTAACTCACCTTTGTTTACAGGTAATGTAGTAATAGGCCTTTCTTCAGTAAACTTTAAGGTACATTTTCATGGGTATATGTTGTGTATTTTCCAGGAGTTTGCTAGATTGTCTGAAGAGAAATGTTTTCCAGTTTACTCCATTATGGCTTAAATGGGTTTCTGTTTTTTCACTTCCCTCTGGAAAATAAGCTGTTAATATTAAATATATCCTAACAACTACATTATTTCTGTTGCCAGTTGTCCATATTGTGTACTTTGACTTAAAATGTATTGCTGTGTTTTGCTGTATTATTTACTGGGTGGTTCAAGCCCTGCAACGAACCGCCCTTGCTGTCTCTGCCGGGCCGGTTCCCCTCTCTCCACTGGGATTCTCTGCCTCTAACCCTGTTACTGGGGCTGAGTCACTGGCTTGCTGGTGCTCTTTCATGCCGTGTCCCTAGGAGGGGTGCGTCACTTGAGTGGGTTGAGTTACTGACGTGAACTTCCTGTCTGGGTTGGCGCCCCCCCTTGGTTGTGCTGTGGTGGAGACCTTTGTGGGCTATACTCGGCCTTGTCTCAGGATTGTAAGTTGGTGGTTGAGGATATCCCTCTAGTGGTGTGGGGGCTGTGCTTTGGCAGAGTGGGTGGGGTTATATCCTTCCTGTTTGGCTCTGTCCGGGGGTTTCTTCGGATGGGGCCACAGTGTCTCCTGACCGCTCCTGTCTCAGCCTCCAGTATTTATGCTGCAGTAGTTTATGTGTCGGGGGGCTAGGGTCAGTTGGTTATACCTGGAGTACTTCTCCTGTCTTATCCAGTGTCCTGTGTGAATTTAAGTATGCTCTCTCTAATTCTCTCGTTCTCTCTTTCTCTCTGAGAACCTGAGCCCTAGGACCATACGTCAGGACTACCGGGCATGCTGACACCTTGCTGTCCCCAGTCCGCCCGGCCTTGCTGCTATTCCAGTTTCAACTGTTCTGCCTGCGGTTACGAAACCCCTACCTGTCCCAGACCTGCTGTTTTAAACTCTTAATGATCGGCTATGAAAAGCCAACTGAGATTTATTCCTGATTATTATTTGACCATGCTTGTCATTTATGAACATTTTGAAAATCTTGGCTCTCTAATTTTCTCCTTCTCTCTTTCTCTCGGAGGACCTGAGCCCTAGGACCATACGTCGGGACTACCGGCCGTGGTGACTCCTTGCTGCCCCCAGTCCGCCTGGCCTTGCTGCTATTCCAGTTTCAACTCTTCTGCCTGCGGTTATGGAACCCCTACCTGTCCCAGACCTGCTGTTTTAAACTCTTAATGATCGGCTATGAAAAGCCAACTGAGATTTATTCCTGATTATTATTTGACCATGCTTGTCATTTATGAACATTTTGAAAATCTTGGCTCTCTCTAATTTTCTCCTTCTCTCTTTCTTTCTCTCGGAGGACCTGGGCCCTGGGACCATGCGTCGGGACTGCCGCCCGTGGTGACTCCTTGCTGTCCCCAGTCCGCCTGGCCTTGCTGCTATTCCAGTTTCAGCTGTTCTGCCTGCGGTTATGGAACCGCCACCTGTCCCAGACCTGTTGTTTTTCAACTCTTAATGATCAGTTATGAAAAGCCAACTGAAAATTATTCATGATTATTATTTGACCATGCTTGTCACTTATGAACATTTTTGAACATCTTGGCATAGTTCTGTTATAATCTCCACCCGGCACAGCCAGAAGAGGACTGGCCACCCCTCATAGCCTGGTTCCTCTCTAGGTTTCTTCCTAGGTTTTGGCCTTTCTAGGGAGTTTTTCCTAGCCACCGTGCTTCTACACCTGCATTATTAGCTGTTTGGGGTTTTAGGCTGGGTTTCTGTACAGCACTTCGAGATATTAGCTGATGTACGAAGGGCTATATAAAATAAAATTGATTGATTGATTGATTGAGTGCTGATTGGCTGAAAGCCTTGGTATATCAAACCGTATGTATTTTTACTGTTCTAATTATGTTGGTTACCAGTTTATAATGGCAAAAGGCACCTCAGGGGTTTTTGGTATATGGCCGATATACCATGGCTTAGGGCTTTAAATGCGTTGTGCGTAAGAACAGCCCTTATCCTTGGGATATTGGTCATATACCACAAACCCTTATTGCTTAATTTTAATGTTGTATAATAATGTTGCATAATCACCTTGCGGTGTAAAAAACAGGGAACTGAAAAACAAAAAAACTGTGTTTTAAGTGAGAATAGGCATTGGTCTGAAGCGGAAAACAAAAAGGAAATTCAAGAGTACCACAATGCCTATTTCACAGATGCGCTACGAAGGTTTTCCAGCACACAGCTTTGACATACTAGCTATGTTGGTATTGTACTTCAAACTATGTGTAGGAAGATTGCTTAGGATTCAAACCTTCTCAAACAGTCTAACTCATACTCTTCAGAGGGACTCTCAACTTTACAATGTCCTGCTATTAAAATTATGTATACTCGTATATTATATATATACAGTGGGGCAAAAAAGTATTTAGTCAGCCACCAATTGTGCAAGTTCTCCCACTTAAAAAGATGAGAGAGGCCTGTAATTTTCATCATAGGTATACTTCAACTATGACAGACAAAATGAGAAACAAAATCCAGAAAATCACATTGTAGGATTTTTAATGAATTTATTTCCAAATGATGGTGGAAAATAAGTATTTGGTCACCTACAAACAAGCAAGATTTCTGGCTCTCACAGACCTGTACTTCTTCTTTAAGAGGCTCCTCTGTCCTCCACTCGTTACCTGTATTAATGGCACCTGTTTGAACTTGTTATCAGTATAAAAGACACCTGTCCACAACCTCAAACAGTCACACTCCAAACTCCACTATGGCCAAGACCAAAGAGCTGTCAAAGGACACCAGAAACAAAATTGTAGACCTGCACCAGGCTGGGAAGACTGAATCTGCACTAGGTAAGCAGCTTGGTTTGAAGAAATCAACTGTGGGAGCAATTATTAGGAAATGGAAGACATACAAGACCACTGATAATCTCCCTCGATCTGGGGCTCCACGCAAGATCTCACCAAGTGGGGTCAAAATGATCACAAGAACTGTGAGCAAAAATCCCAGAACCACACAGGGGGGCCTAGTGAATGACCTGCAGAGAGCTGGGACCAAAGTAACAAAGCCTACCATCAGTAACACACTACGCCGCCAGGGACTCAAATCCTGCAGTGCCAGACGCGTCCCCATGCTTAAGCCAGTACATGTCCAGGCCCGTCGGATGTTTGCTAGAGAGCATTTGGATGATCCAGAAGAAGATTGGGAGAATGTCATATGGTCAGATGAAACCAAAATAGAACTTTTTGGTAAAAACTCAACTCGTCGTGTTTGGAGGACAAAGAATGCTGAGTTGCATCCAAAGAACACCATACGTAATGTGAAGCATGGGGGTGGAAACATCATGCTTTGGGGCTGTTTTTCTGCAAAGGGACCAGGACGACTGATCCGTGTAAAGGAAAGAATGAATGGGGCCATGTATCGTGAGATTTTGAGTGAAAACCTCCTTCCATCAGCAAGGGCATTGAAGATGAAACGTGGCTGGGTCTTTCAGCATGACAATGATCCCAAACACACCGCCCGGGCAACGAAGGAGTGGCTTCGTAAGAAGCATTTCAAGGTCTGCCTAGTAATGTGATATATATATAATCATTTGGCTGTATGTATTTTTAGATATAGGCCTATTGTAAATGTGCGTTATTGTTGCGTCACCATCATTATTGAAAAAAAGAAATACAAGTACAAACATAACTTTAAGTTGCATATTATTTTGACAGAGGTAATGAACTGTCTGTTGACAAAACAGGACCATGTTTGAAACAGTTAGACAGAGCCTACATTCCTGATTTCTCTATCTGAGCTACTGTGTCCTACACACCACCACCTGTTATTATGTTGGCACCTACTGACCAAAAAAGGTTCTTATTATGATTTTTTTATGCCATGTTTTGCTAAAATAAAGGTTTATGGAAATACAGGCATGCACCACATTATTACAAGACAAAATAGCTAAATCAAAACTGATGGTCTTGTAAGTATAAAAGCAAAGCTTGCTTTCGTTTAATAACAAAAGCATGAAAAGGTAGCGTAATGGAATAATGTCTTACTGTGGTGTGTGAAGAATCCAATACTTTAGCTTGTATGGGGTACAAATCACATTATTGTGGAAGCACCTCCTCTAAGAGTATGAATTAGGCTGTTTGAGAAGGTTTGAATCATAAGCAACCTTCCTACACATAGTTTGAAGTACAATACCAACATAGCTACTGTAGTAGGTCAAAGCTGTGTGCTGGAATACCTTGGTAGAGCATGGGTGGAGTAGGCATTATGAATTGCTCATATGCTCATTTGAATTTACTGTCACGCCCTGATCTATTTCACCTGTCCTTGTGATTGTCTCCACCCCCTCCAGGTGTCGCTTATTTTCCCCAGTGTATTTATCCCTGTGTTTCCTGTCTTTCTGTGTCAGTATGTCTTGTATGTTTCCAAGTCAACCAGTGGTTTTCCCGTTCGCCTGCTTTATGCATTCTCCTTTTTCTAGTCCTCCCAGTTTTGACCCTTGCATGTTTCTGGACATTGTACCCTCCTGCCTGACCATTCTGCCTGCCTTGACCATGAGCCTGTCTGCCACTGTGTACCTCCTGGACTCTGATCTGGTTTTGACCTTTTTGCCTGTCCACGACCATTCTCTTGCCTTCTCCTTTGGATTAATAAACACTGTAAGATGCCAACCATCTGCCTCCTGTGTCTACGTTTGGGCCTCGCCTTGTGCCTTGATATTTACTTTATTTTTCAGCTTGAGACCAGTGGCTATTCTCACTTAAAACAGTTTTTTATTTATAATGATACTGTATTAAGAGATGCAGTAGGATGATAAAATACATGAACCAAAATCATTATGATGCATAGTGCTCTTTAATCATGGACAGAAGATGTGCTGTAGTGTGTGTAGAATAGGTGACTGTGGGTGGGTGATATGTGTTGTCGTGGAAATTCAGTACTGAGAGAGACTTGGTCATTTCTTAAAACAATCATCTTTATTTAATTTCGATTTAATTATTGCAATAATGAAACCGTCGACCCCACACTCTGAAGTGTGTTGCCGAGTGCTTAACTGATAATGAATAAACAGATGTTATATAGGACCTAAAAATGCTTAGTCAGCCTGGTTCCAACCTTCCCATAAGACATAAGACACAAGACATTGGTTCATGTCCTGATTATCTGCATGGGATGTTGTTTTACTTCCAACCTGGTTTAGTTTACCAGATGTCAGGAAGATGAGACAATGAAGCATTGTTCTCAACTCTTCCAGGCTATCTCTTGCTCGGGTCACACACACCACATCTTGTCTATGGAATGTCAGCTTTAAGGGTTTAATCACCAAGTCATCGTCAGTTCAAGCTATCTCTAGCAGACTAACTGCAGGAAGCTAGAGTGGAAACCATCTCTTTACAGAAACACAGAATTAAACAGAACAGAAATGTCCTTTTTGATAAGTTATAATCGCTAACTATTAATATTAAACAAATCAGGTAAATATGTAATTTTTCTATCACAGTGTCTAGGGGTGTGCCACTGTGCCTGCCTGTCAGTAAAAACCTCTCAGCAGTGTTGAGACAGCAGTGATGAGTTAGTGGGCATTGGGCTGCTGTGCACCCATCCCCCTACTACCCCTTCTCTCACTGCCAGCTAGGCAGCCATCTTGGATCGGTGGGTTCAGTCAGTCTAGTGCTGCTGGAGCCGAGAGGATCAGGTGGCTGTGTCAGACCGCTCTGATATCAATCATCCACCGCCGCTGTCTTTATGTCACAAATGTCTCTCCCTTTTGACTGCAGAGCTCCTCTGACTGCAGCTCAGAGTAGACAGTCAAAACCCAGTATCTTCTCCTCTGACTGCAGCTCAGTGTAGACAGTCAAAACCCAGCATCTTCTCCTCTGACTGCAGCCCAGTGTAGACAATCAAGACCCAGTATCTTCTCCTCTGACTGCAGCTCTGAGTAGACAATCAAGACCCAGTATCTTCTCCTCTGACTGCAGCTCTGAGTAGACAATCAAGACCCAGTATCTTCTCCTCTGACTGCAGCTCTGAGTAGACAATCAAGACCCAGCATCTTCTCCTCTGACTGCAGCTCTGAGTAGACAGTCAAAACCCAGTATCTTCTCCTCTGACTGCAGCTCTGAGTAGACAATCAAGACCCAGTATCTTCTCCTCTGACTGCAGCTCTGAGTAGACAATCAAGACCCAGTATCTTCTCCTCTGACTGCAGCTCAGTGTACAGTCAAAACCCAGTATCTTCTCCTCTGACTGCAGTTCAGAGTAGACAGTCAAAACCCAGTATCTTCTCCTCTTTCCTTCCCTTTCTACCTCTCATACTCCTTTTCTTTTTATGCATCTCTCTTTCATTCTCTTGTACTCTCATACAACAGTAATTAACATGCAAATTCACATCCTAACACACACACACACACACACACACACACACACACACACACACACACACACACACACACACACACACACACACACACTCACACTCACACTCACACTCACACTCACACTCACACACAACTCGCGCCAGCCACACTGACAGACTTTGGGGACTTTAGTAGTCAATGATATCCACACTCACATCCGGAGGAAGGGATAGAGTACTTTTAATGAACTGTGTAGCCTTTGTTGGCGGCAGGTAGCCTAGTGGTTAGAGTGTTGGACTAGTAACTGAAAGGTCACAAGATCAAATCCTGAGCTGACAAGGTACAAATCTGTTGTTCTGCCCCTGATCAAGGCAGTTAACCCACTGTTCCTAGGCCGTCATTGAAAATAAGAATTTGTTCTTAACTGACTTGCCTAGTTAAGTAAAGGTAAAACAATTTTTTAATTGTTGAGGAGTGACTTACTCACTTCCAACTGTGTGGAGGCAGTCACCAACAGAATGTTGTTTTCTTCTATCTGCATCAATCACAACAAGGCCCATACTATGTAGGTTCTTGTGAAAGACCTTCAAATGTTACTGTAAATGAAGTACCCAACCTGGCCAGTCTTCAGATTTGCATCTGGGTGACAAAATGACCTCTACACTGTGGCGGTTAGGGATACATTTTGAACTACACATCATGTTAATTTAAAGCTCCTTCTTCACAAACCTCACAAACTCTTTCTAAGATGTAAACAGGGCAAAGCTTAGCCTTAACGGGCTGACAGGCCAAAGGGCTCCTAACGGTAGTGTCAAGGGTACTGCCTGCCTAGTAATATGATGGCCACCTTAAATCACCAAGGGGACTGTCGGCCTAGTAATGTGATGGCCACCTTAAATCACCAAGGGGACTGTCTGCCTAGTAATGTGATGGCCACCTTAAATCACCAAGGGGACTGTCTGCCTAGTAATGTGATGGCCACCTTAAATCACCAAGGGTACTGTCTGCCTGCCTAGTAATGTGATGGCCACCTTAAATCACCAAGGGGACTGTCTGCCTAGTAATGTGATGGCCACCTTAAATCACCAAGGGGACTGTCTGCCTAGAAATGTGATGGCCACCTTAAATCACCAAGGGGACTGTCGGCCTAGTAATGTGATGGCCACCTTCCATCACCAAGGGGACTGCCTGCCTAGTAATGTGATGGCCACCTTAAATCACCAAGGGGACTGTCTGCCTAGTAATGTGATGGCCACCTTCCATCACCAAAGGTACTGTCTGCCTAGTAATGTGATGGCCACCTTCCATCACCAAGGGGACTGTCTGCCTAGTAATGTGATGGCCACCTTCCATCACCAAGGGGACTGTCTGCCTAGTAATGTGATGGCCACCTTCCATCACCAAGGGTACTGTCTGCCTAGTAATGTGATCTTCCATAACCAAGGGGACTGTCTGCCTAGTAATGTGATGGCCACCTTCCATCACCAAGGGGACTGTCTGCCTAGTAATGTGATGGCCACCTCCCATCACCAAGGGGACTGTCTGCCTAGTAATGTGATGGCCACCTTCCATCACCAAGGGTACTGTCTGCCTAGTAATGTGATCTTCCATAACCAAGGGGACTGTCTGCCTAGTAATGTGATGGCCACCTCCCATCACCAAGGGGACTGTCTGCCTAGTAATGTGATGGCCACCTTCCATCACCAAGGGTACTGTCTGCCTAGTAATGTGATCTTCCATAACCAAGGGGACTGTCTGCCTAGTAATGTGATGGCCACCTCCCATCACCAAGGGGACTGTCTGCCTAGTAATGTGATGGCCACCTTCCATCACCAAGGGGACTGTCTGCCTAGTAATGTGATGGCCACCTCCCATCACCAAGGGGACTGTCTGCCTAGTAATGTGATGGCCACCTTCCATCACCAAGGGTACTGTCTGCCTAGTAATGTGATGGCCACCTCCCATCACCAAGGGGACTGTCTGCCTAGTAATGTGATGGCCACCTTCCATCACCAAGGGGACTGTCTGCCTAGTAATGTGATGGCCACCTCCCATCACCAAGGGGACTGTCTGCCTAGTAATGTGATGGCCACCTTAAATCACCAAGGGGACTGTCTGCCTAGTAATGTGATGGCCACCTTAAATCACCAAGGGGACTGTCTGCCTAGTAATGTGATGGCCACCTTAAATCACCAAGGGGACTGTCTGCCTAGTAATGTGATGGCCACCTTCCATAACCAAGGGGACTGTCTGCCTAGTAATGTGATCTTCCATAACCAAGGGGACTGTCTGCCTAGTAATGTGATGGCCACCTTCCATCACCAAGGGGACTGTCTGCCTAGTAATGTGATGGCCACCTTCCATCACCAAGGGGACTGTCTGCCTAGTGATGTGATGGCCACCTTCCATCACCAAGGGGACTGTCTGCCTAGTAATGTGATCTTCCATAACCAAGGGGACTGTCTGCCTAGTAATGTGATCTTCCATAACCAAGGGGACTGTCTGCCTAGTAAAGTGATGGCCACCTTCCATCACCAAGGGTACTGTCTGCCTAGTAAAGTGATGGCCACCTTCCATAACCAAGGGGACTGTCTGCCTAGTAATGTGATCTTCCATAACCAAGGGGACTGTCTGCCTAGTAATGTGATGGCCACCTTCCATAACCAAGGGGACTGTCTGCCTAGTAATGTGATCTTCCATAACCAAGGGGACTGTCTGCCTAGTAATGTGATGGCCACCTTCCATAACCAAGGGGACTGTCTGCCTAGTAATGTGATCTTCCATCACCAAGGGGACTGTCTGCCTAGTAATGTGATGGCCACCTTCCATCACCAAGGGGACTGTCTGCCTAGTAATGTGATGGCCACCTTCCATCACCAAGGGGACTGTCTGCCTAGTAATGTGATGGCCACCTTCCATAACCAAGGGGACTGTCTGCCTAGTAAAGTGATGGCCACCTTAAATTACCAAGGGGACTGTCTGCCTAGTAATGTGATGGCCACCTCCCATCACCAAGGGGACTGTCTGCCTAGTAATGTGATGGCCACCTTCCATCACCAAGGGGACTGTCTGCCTAGTAATGTGATGGCCACCTTCCATCACCAAGGGTACTGTCTGCCTAGTAATGTGATGGCCACCTTCCATCACCAAGGGGACTGTCTGCCTAGTAATGTGATGGCCACCTTCCATCACCAAGGGGACTGTCTGCCTAGTAATGTGATGGCCACCTTCCATCACCAAGGGGACTGTCTGCCTAGTAATGTGATGGCCACCTTCCATCACCAAGGGGACTGTCTGCCTAGTAATGTGATGGCCACCTTCCATCACCAAGGGGACTGTCTGCCTAGTAATGTGATGGCCACCTTCCATCACCAAGGGTACTGTCTGCCTAGTAATGTGATGGCCACCTTCCATCACCAAGGGGACTGTCTGCCTAGTAATGTGATGGCCACCTTCCATCACCAAAGGTACTGTCTGCCTAGTAATGTGATGGCCACCTTCCATCACCAAGGGGACTGTCTGCCTAGTAATGTGATGGCCACCTTCCATCACCAAGGGGACTGTCTGCCTAGTAATGTGATGGCCACCTTCCATCACCAAGGGTACTGTCTGCCTAGTAATGTGATCTTCCATAACCAAGGGGACTGTCTGCCTAGTAATGTGATGGCCACCTTCCATCACCAAGGGGACTGTCTGCCTAGTAATGTGATGGCCACCTCCCATCACCAAGGGGACTGTCTGCCTAGTAATGTGACGGCCACCTTCCATCCATTTCAGCAGCAGCTGATGTAGAAAGCTCCTTTTGACTGATCTCCTTGTTGTTCCTTCTGTTTTTGTACACAGCATTAATCATTTAATCACCCTCTCACCAGCTCCTTTCCAGGGGTCATCCTCCCTCCCCATGGGGGTTGGGCAGGTACATCCAGGGGAGCTAGTCTACCTTATACAGTCAGTGCATGTGGAAGTAAAGAATCCCTCATTATCTCGTTAATGTTCCGAAAGGCTACAGAGCCCAGGATGTTAAATGTGATTATGGGTAGCTCAGGGCTACACAATCCTTATTGAGGCTGCTTACACTGTCAAATAAATCAAAGGTTATTATACACAGTTTGCAGACGTTATCGCAGGTCCCGTGAAATGCTTATGTACCTAGCTCCAACAATGCAGGAATACCTAACAATACTGTCACGAATATCACCGAAGGTGACTCCCCTTCCCGTTCGGGTGGCACTCGGCGGTCGTCGTCGCTGGTCTACTAGCTGCCACCAATCCTTTTTTCTTTTTCGTTTATGTATGTCTAATTGTTTTCACCTGTTTCTTGTTAGGGTTTTGGGAGAGGTTCTATTTAGGTTAGTTTCGCCCGCTAGTGTTTGTGCGGGCTTATTTTGTGTATTCATGTTGTACGTCGTGAGTGTTATTTTGATTGTGGGATTTTCGCTATTCAGCTTTATTTTAAACAGTGGACTGTGGGTTGTTTTTCGCCTGTGTTTTGGCACCACCCGTTTGTACCTGTTCCTGTTTTCATGCTGTGGAATTAAAGCGTTTTTTCCCTGGAATACTTTTGCTCTCTCTGCGCCTGACTCTGCACCCATCATTCACCTGACGTTACAGAAGCCCGCACCAACCTGATGGAGTCAGCAGAGGCAGCGACCACCCCTCTCCCCACGATGGAGGAGAGAGTCCAGCATCATACATCTATCCTACATCGCATTGGTTTGGCAATGGATCAGATGATGATGAGGATGGATCGTTGGGAGAGGAGTGGTCTCCCTACTACCCCACCTACCCTCCCACCAGCAACACTACCATCTCCTCCAGCGGGAGCCAGTGCCAGCGTCCTGCGCATCACGCCTCCGAGGGAGTACGATGGAGCAGCGGCCGGTTGCCAGGGATTTCTACTCCAACTTGAACTCTACCTGGCCACCATTCGGCCTGCGCCCTCGGACGAGGAGAGCGTGAGTGTCCTCGTTTCCTGCCTGTCGGGTAGGGCCCTGGAGTGGGCCAACGCCGTATGGAATGGACCCGATTCAGCGAGGGGTCACTACCTGGAGTTCACCCGCCGTTTCCGGGCTGTATTCGATCATCCCCCGGATGGAAGAGCGGCGGGTGAGAGGTTGTTCCATCTCCGGCAGGGGACGAGGAACGCGCAGGATTTTGCGCTGGATTTCCGTACTTTGGCTGCTGGAGCAGGGTGGAACGACAGGGCCCTGATAGACCACTACAGGTGTAGCCTAAGGGAGGACGTCCGCAGAGAGCTGGCTTGTCGGGACGCTACGCTTAGCTTGGATGAGTTGATCGACATGTCAATACGGCTAGACCATCTGCTGGCTGCTCGCGGACGTTCTGAGAGGGTCCTGTCAGTTCCACCTCCTGCCCCCCCCCCGCTCCCATTCCTATGGAGCTAGGAGGGGCTGCGTCTAGGGAGACCGGAGGAGGAGGCTCCTCCTGCACCCATTGTGGCCGGAGAGGACACACTTCAGGTCGGTGCTGGAGGAGTCCATCTGGGAATCGAGAGGGCAGGCAGAACACTCCTCGGTCACCTCAGGTGAGTCAGCACCACACTCTCCCAGAGCTTCCTGTTGGTCACATGTTTTTGTTAATCTTTTTTCTAAGGTTTTTCCCATCTCTCCAGCACAAGGCGCTAGTCGATTCAGGCGCAGCGGGGAATTTTATTGATCGCGGACTCGCTAAGAGGTTGAGGATTCCGCTAGTTAAGGTAGACCCCCCTTTCCCTGTGCACTCTTTAGATAGTCGACCATTAGGGTCAGGGCTGGTCAGGGAGGCCACAATTCCTTTGGAGATGATTACGCAGGGGAATCATAAGGAACGGATTAGTCTGTTTCTTATCGATTCACCTGCGTTTCCGGTGGTGCTGGGGATTCCCTGGCTGGCTTTTCACAATCCGACGATTTCGTGGAAACAGGGAGCTCTACAGGGGTGGTCTGATGAGTGTTCAGGCAGGTGTGTAGGAGTTTCCATCGGTGCGACAACGGTGGAGAGTCCAGACCAGGTTTCCACCGTGCGCATTCCTGCTGAGTATGCCGATTTGGCTATCGCTTTCAGTAAAAAGAAGGCGACCCAATTACCACCCCATCGACAGGGGGATTGCGTGATAAACCTCCAGGTAAACGCTGCACTACCCAGGAGTCATGTGTATCCTTTGTCCCAGGAGGAGACGTTGGCTATGGAGACATATGTCACGGAAGCTCTGGGACAGGGATTCATTCGGCCCTCCATGTCACCCGTCTCCTCGAGTTTCTTTTTTGTGAAGAAAAAGGATGGTGGGTTGCGTCCGTGTATTGATTATCGAGGTCTCAATTCCATCACGGTGGGTTTTAGTTACCCACTACCGCTCATCGCTACGGCGATGGAATCATTCCACGGAGCACGGTTCTTCACGAAACTGGATCTCAGGAGCGCGTATAATCTGGTGCGTATTCGGGAGGGAGATGAGTGGAAAACCGCGTTTAGTACTACTCCGGGCCATTATGAGTACCTCGTCATGCCGTACGGGTTAAAGAATGCTCCAGCTGTCTTTCAATCCTTTGTTGACGAGATTCTCAGAGACCTGCACGGACAGGGTGTGGTGGTGTAAATTGATGATATTTTGATCTACTCCGCTACACGCGCCGCGCATGTGTCTCTGGTGCGCAAGGTTCTTGGGCGACTGCTGGAGCATGACCTGTATGTGAAGGCGGAGAAATGTAAGTTTTCTAAACAAGCCGTTTCCTTCCTGGGTTATCGCATTTCCAGCTCGGGGGTGGATATAGAGGGTGACCGCGTAAAAGCCGTGCGTAATTGGCCGACTCCGACCACGGTAAAGGAGGTGCAGCGGTTCTTAGGGTTTGCCAATTACTACCGGAGGTTTATCCGGGGTTTTGGTCAGGTGGCGTCCCCTATTACCTCACTGCTGAAGGGGGGCCCGGTGCGCTTGCAGTGGTCCACAGAGGCGGAGAGATCTTTCTGTCGTTTGAAGGCGCTGTTCACCGACGCGCCAGTGTTGGCGCATCCTGACCCCTATTTGGCGTTCATAGTTGAGGTGGACGCATCCGAGGCTGCGGTCGGGGCTGTGCTCTCCCAGCGCTCGGGTACGCCACCGAAGCTCCGCCCCTGTGCTTTTTTTTCGAAGAAGCTCGGGCCAGCGGAGCGGAATTATGATGTGGGGGATAGGGAGTTGTTGGCCATGGTTAAGGCTCTGAAGGTGTGGAGACACTGGCTTAAGGGGGCTAAGCACCCTTTTCTCATCTGGACCGACCACCAGAATCTGGAGTATATCCGATCAGCTAGGAGACTGAATCCTCGTCAGGCAAGTTGGGCCATGTTCTTTACCCGATTTCGGTTTACGATTTCGTATAGACCAGGTTCCCTCAATACTAAGGCTGACGCACTGTCCCGACTATACGACACGGATGACAGGTCCATCGATCCTACTCCCATCATTTCGGCGGCTAAACTGGTAGCACCGGTAGTATGGGAGGTGGACGCGGACATCGAGCGGGCACTAAGGGCTGAACCTGCGCCTCCACAGTGCCCGGAGGGTCGTAGGTATGTGCCACTCGCTGTTCGTGATCAATTGATTCGATGGGCTCATAATCTACCCTCGTCAGGTCACCCGGGTATTTCAAGGACGGTGCGAAGTCTTAGAGGGAAGTACTGGTGGCCTACTTTGGTGAGAGACGTGCGATTCTATGTCTCCTCCTGTTCGGTATGCGCTCAGAGTAAGGCTCCTAGACATTTGCCACGAGGGAAATTACAACCCCTCCCCGTTCCACAACGGCCGTGGTCCCATCTATCGGTGGATTTTCTTACTGATCTTCCCTTGTCTCAGGGGACCACCACTATCCTGGTCGTTGTGGATCGGTTTTCTAAGTCCTGCCGTCTTATCCCGTTGCCCGGTCTCCCTACGGCCCTGCAGACTGCGGAGGCACTATTTACCCATGTCTTCCGGCACTACGGGGTGCCCGAGGATATCGTTTCTGATCAGGGTCCCCAGTTCACGTCCAGAGTATGGAAGGCGTTTATGGAACATTTGGGGGTCTCGGTCAGCCTGACCTCGGGGTATCACCCGGAGAGTAATGGGCAGGTGGAGAGAGTGAACCAGGAGGTGGGTATGTTTCTCCGGTCGTATTGCCAGGAACGGCCAGGGGAGTGGTCAAGATTCATCCCCTGGGCAGAGATGGCCCAGAACTCACTGAGCCACTCCTCTACCAACATGTCACCATTTGAGTGTGTGTTGGGGTGCCAGCCGGTTCTGGCACCATGGCATCAGAGCCAGACCGAAGCTCCTGCGGTGGAGGAATGGGTGCAGCGCTCTAAGGAGACCTGGAGAGCCGTCCAGGAGTCTTTGCGTCAGGCGAGTGGACGGCAGAAAAAGAGCGCTGACCGTCACCGCAGTGAGGCCCCCGTGTTTGCACCGGGGGACAGGGTCTGGCTCTCGACCCGAAACCTGCCCCTCCGCCTGCCCTGCCGGAAGCTGGGTCCGCAGTGTGTAGGGCCATTTAAAGTCCTGAGGAGAATAAACGAGGTGTGTTATCGATTGTTACTTCCTTCGTATTATCGTATTAACCCCTCGTTTCATGTGTCTCTCCTCAGGCCGGTGGTAGCTGGTCCCATGCAGGAAGGTGAGGTTCCGGAGGTCCCTCCGCCCCCTCTGGATATAGAGGGGTCCCCGGCGTACGCGATAAAGTCCATACTGGATTCCAGACGCCGGGTGAGGGGCCTGCAGTACCTCGTGGACTGGGAGGGGTACGGGCCGGAGGAGAGGTGCTGGGTCCCGGTGGGGGATATATTGGATCCAAATTTACTAAGAGAATTCCATCGCCTCCATCCGGATCGCCCTGCGCCTCGCCCCCGGGGTCGTCCCCGAGGCCGGCGTCGGCGCGCTGCGGGGGCCGCGCGTCAGGAGGGGGGTACTGTCACGAATATCACCGAAGGTGACTCCCCTTCCCGTTCGGGTGGCACTCGGCGGTCGTCGTCGCCGGTCTACTAGCTGCCACCGATCCTTTTTTCTTTTTCGTTTATGTATGTCTAATTGTTTTCACCTGTTTCTTGTTAGGGTTTTGGGAGAGGTTCTATTTAGGTTAGTTTCGCCCGCTAGTGTTTGCGGGCTTATTTTGTGTATTCATGTTGTACGTCGTGAGTGTTATTTTGATTGTGGGATTTTCGCTATTCAGTTTTATTTTAAACAGTGGACTGTGGGTTGTTTTACGCCTGTGTTTTGGCACCACCCGTTTGTACCTGTTCCTGATTTCATGCTGTGGAATTAAAGCATTTTTCCCTGGAATACTTTTGCTCTCTCTGCGCCTGACTCTGCACCCATCATTCACCTGACGTTACAAATACAAACAATTCCCCCCCAAAATGTAATTAAGAAATTAAGAAATATTAGAATTGCAGTAGCAATGTCAGAGTCCGGAATATAAATAAATATACTCTACCGCTCAAAAGTTTGGGATCACTCAGAAATGTCCTTGGTTTTGAAAGAAAAGCATTTTTTTTGTCCATTAAAATAACATCAAATTGATCAGAAACACAGTGTGACGTTGTTAATGTTGTTAATGACTATTGTTGCTGGAAACGGCAGATTTATTATGGAATATCTACATAGGCGTACAGAGGCCTATATATTTTAACCTGTTTGGGATAGGGGGCAGCATTTTCACGTTCGGATGAAAAGCGTGCCCAGAGTAAACTTCCTGCTACTCAGGCCCAGAAGCTAATATATGCATATTATTAGGAGATTTGGATAGAAAACACTCTGAAGTTTCTAAAACTGTTTGAATGATGTCTGTGAGTATAACAGAACTCATTTGGCAGGCGAAAACCTGAGAAAAATCCAACCAGGAAGTGGGAAATCTGAGGTTTGTAGGTTTTCAACTCATTGCCTTTCGAATACACAGTGGGATATGGGTCATGTTGCACTTCCTATGGCTTCCACTAGATGTCAACAGTCTTTAGAACCTTGTCTGATGCTTCTACTGTGAAGTGGGGCCGAAGGAGAGGGGATTGAGTGAAGTCTACCATGACCTGAACATGCGCAGACCATGTCCTGAGACATGGATTGTGTATGTGTGCCTTTCTAGTGTCTATGGGGTCATATTGCACTTCCTAAGGCTTCCACTAGATGTCAACAGTCTTTATAAACTTGTTTGAGGCTTCTACTGTGAGGGGGAGAGAATGAGAGCTGTTTCAACCAGATGTCTGGCAGAATGCCATGAGCTGGTCAAGCGCGTTTAAAACGTCCTAAAGATCGCCACTCGTGAGTTTGGATTGTGAACCAAACGCACTAACAAAAAGGAGGTATTTGGACATAAACAATGGACTTTATCGAACAAAACAAACATTTATTGTGGAACTGGGATTCATGGGAGTGCATTCCGATGAAGATAATCAAAGATAAGTGAAGATTTATGCTATTTATGACTTTTGTTGACTCCATAATTTGGCGGGTAACTGTATGGCTTGCTTTTGTGGCTGAACGCTGTTCTCAGATGATTGAATATTGTGCTTTTGCCGTAAAGCTTTTTTGAAATCTGACACAGAGGCTGCATTAAGAACAAGTTTATCTTTAATTCTATTTAAAACATGTATCTTTCATCAAAGTTTATGATGAGTATTTCTGTTATTTGATGTGTCTCTCTGCAATTTCTCCGGATATTTTGGAGGCATTTCTGAACATGGCGCTAATGTAAACTGAGGTTTTTGGATATAAGTATGAACTTTATCGAACAAAACATATATGTATTGTGTAACATGAAGTCCTATGAGTGTCATCTGATGAAGATCATCAAAGGTTAGTGATTAATTGTATCTCTATTTCTGCTTTTTGTGACTCCTGTCTTTGGCTTGAAAAATGGCTGTGTTTTTCTGTGATTTGGCGGTGACCTAACATAATTGTTTGGTGTGCTTTCGCTGTAAAGCCTTTTTGAAATCGGACACTGTGGTGAGATTAACAAGAAGTGTATCTTTAAAATGGTGTGAAATACTTGTATGTTTGAGGAATTTTAATTATGAGATTTCTGTTGTTTGAATTTGGCGCCCTGCACTTTCACTGGCTGTTGTCATATCGATCCCGTTAACGGGATTGCAGCCCTAATTAAGAGCACCTGCTCTTTCCATGACGTACACTGACCAGGTGAAAGTTACAATTCCTTATTGATGCCAATTGTTAATCCAATCCAACCAGTGTAGTTTTTTTACCTTTATTTAACTAGGCAAATCAGTTAAGAACAAATTCTATTTACAATGACGGCTTACACCGGCCAAACCCGAACGACCCCGGGCCAATTGTGCACAGCACTATGGGACTCCCAATCACGGACAGTTGTGATAGAGCCTGGATTTAAACCATGGTATCTGTAGTGACGCCTCCAACACTGTTATGCAGTGCCTTAGACCGCTGCGCCACTCGGGAGCCCAAATTAAGGGGAGGAGACAACTTAAAGAAGGATTTTTAGGCCTTGAGCCAATTGAGACATGGATTGTGTATGTGTGCCATTCAGGAAGGTGTTCCTATAGTTTTGTACACTCTGTGTAAACCACTATTCACAGACTCTGCGTCGGGGCAATGTCACCAGGCTCTGCAATGTCACCAGGCTCTGCAATGTCACCAGGCTCTGAGTAAACTCTTCCTTGGTAACACTTTATTTTGATATTATTTATTAGTATTCTGAAAGCTGCAAAGATCTTAGTGTTTCGGTGTTGTCTGACAGGGGTTTCAGCTGAACCATTAACAAAGTGGGCACCTTGCCTCTGTTCTGGTAAAAAGCTGAATGATGGGCCTGGACAAATGTAACCAAAATATAGATGTAATTCATAGACAGAGCTTTGAATGCAAGGACTGACCATCGATAATATCAAAATGATTGTTTTAACCATGTTCTGAGGCTATTTAGTGTTTGTTGTTTACAAACATTGGAGTCAAACAAGCTTATATGTTGGGTTCTGATGGGGTACGACAGTTGAACTAAGCTTATGACACCTTGGCCAAACCGGATATTTTACCTGAAATGTCCTTTTTTAGCTTCATCTTTGTAGAATTTTAATACAAAATCGTGTGTTTCACTACTCCAACAATTAATCCACAGATAAAAGGGGAAACAAAGTTAGTTTTTAGTTAGTTATCTTTGATTAATCTCTCCTCGTTCATCCTTCAATCACCCACGTGGGTTAGTATGCTCGTGAAAACCAATGAGTAGATGGGAAAGGCGGGACTTTCTGCGCATCAAGCATCTCAAATAGAAACAAGTTATATTTTAGCGCCTGGCTATGCAGATGCCCTTTGAGCGGTTTGGATAAAAATGAACGCTTGCCCAGGCAATATGTCAAGTCAGGGTGTGAGGCTTTTATAAGTTATATTCTTCAAGAATAAACAGTATATATATCATTTATATCATCCAAAAATGGATGTAGCAACTAAGGATTCTAGCTTTAATAATGTGACAAACAGAGCTGTGGCTCTGGTGTCACTTAAGGACAGCTGTAACTCTTGGCCAGCAGCACTGTGTACAAGTGCTGCTGGCCAAGAGTTACAGCTGTCCTGTCTCTGAGAAGAAGTGCTGCTGGCCAGGAGTTACAGCTGTCCTGTCTCCTCTGTGTAGAAGTGCTGCTGGCCAAGAGTTACAGCTGTCCTGTCTCCTCTGTGTAGAAGTGCTGCTGCCAGGAGTTACAGCTGTCCTGTCTCCTCTGAGAAGAAGTGCTGCTGGCCAGGAGTTACAGCTGTCCTGTCTCCTCTGTGTAGAAATGCTGCTGGCCAGGAGTTACAGCTGTCCTGTCTCCTCTGTGTAGAAATGCTGCTGGCCAGGAGTTACAGCTGTCCTGTCTCCTCTGTGTAGAAGTGCTGCTGGCCAAGAGTTACAGCTGTCCTGTCTCCTCTGTGTAGAAATGCTGCTGGCCAGGAGTTACAGCTGTCCTGTCTCCTCTGTGTAGAAGTGCTGCTGGCCAAGAGTTACAGCTGTCCTGTCTCCTCTGTGTAGAAATGCTGCTGGCCAGGAGTTACAGCTGTCCTGTCTCCTCTGTGTAGAAGTGCTGCTGGCCAAGAGTTACAGCTGTCCTGTCTCCTCTGTGTAGAAATGCTGCTGGCCAGGAGTTACAGCTGTCCTGTCTCCTCTGTGTAGAAATGCTGCTGGCCAGGAGTTACAGCTGTCAGTTACATGCTATACAGCCAATACACCGGCCTAGAGCATAGCCACCTCCATCTCTGTAAGGGAACATGTGATCTCATGATGTTCAACATCCCCCCCCACACATCCCTTCATGCACATCAACATTATGCAATACATAGACTACTAGATCACTGTAATGTGTGGCTGTGTATCACAACCCCCCCATCATTGTTTACCGACAGTCATTGTTAGTCAGTTATTGGAGGTTGTGAAGGCTGCCCGGTGTTCTGTGAAATGGGGTCTTGAGTGACCTTTAGAGACATTGACTCTGTGTTTAAACTGGGCGCATCAGAAGAAAACGGTACCATGTCTTAGTTAATGTAAATCCAGTGTGTGCTGTTTGGTGGATGAGTAGACTCCACCATAAAGTTTAACTTTATACCAAGCTCTGACCCACCTCCTGCAAAGACCAAATAGGGGGTTTCCCACCCCTTCTCTTTCACCTCGGTTGAGGAGTCTTTTCCTTACACCCCCCCATGTTTAGCTAGCCTTTACCCCCTACACCCACACCCTCCTTCAAACCCATAAGAAAAGGAACGCTGCGGCATTACTGCTGATGAACCCAGTTAGCACATTTGGTTTCTTGGAAGTTATGGGAACGTACGTTTTGGATTTCCCATTGGTCTTGGGAACAAAGCCATCAGTTTCTTGACTGGTAAAATGTAATGTTTTTTTAAGTTCTGAGAAGAGAAGTGAACATTTCGCCTGTTCTGTTAGTTTGCATGGAGGTTCTAAGAATGTTTTACTATGGTTCCATGAAAGTTTAACGATATTAACGTTCTAAGAATGGAAATTCTAGGTTAGTTGAAGTTAATTAAATAATGTTCTGAGGACATGTTTCAATAACTTTTAACAACACTGCTAGCTTAGTTTAATTATTTTGAACTCCAAGGATAGATGTTGTATTTGCTTAGGCATTGATCATGCAAACACATGTCTTTTTTATTGTGGCACGGCGTCAGTGAGATTTAACCTATGATCTTCTATTATTTATCCATGGAATTAGTTCACTGCGCCACCAGGATGGAGCTAGCATGCCGTGTTTTTCTGGAGGAGCAAGCCAAAAAACAAGGCTAAATCAGTGGGTGCAGTTCCCCTTTAACCGTTTTGAGAATGGAAGTGAATATTTCACCTGTTCTGGGAACATACATTTTTAGGTTGCAGGGAAGTTCTGAGAAAGTGTTACTTTGGTTCCCTGAAAGTTTTCCTGGGAGGTTTTATTAACAGTCTTAGAACAGAAATGATAGGTTATTTGGAGGTTTTTGAATAACTTCCTTAAAGCTTTCACTGAATGTTTTATTAAGACTTTTAATAACAATGCTAGTTTAGGTTAACTGTTTTGAACTCCAAGTACAGATACAACACATGAAAATGTATTTGCTTAAGCATTAATCATGCAAACACTTGATTGTGGCACACAGCATCAGTGAGATTCAAACCAGGATGGAGCTAGCCTGACATGTTTTTTTTACACTTTTTTTTTTTAATTGAACCTTTTTTTTAAAAAATGGTTTACTCATACAATGCTGTTCTATTTAGTCTATTCAGACCCCATTTCTATTTAGACCCCATTTCAATGGAAACAAGCACTCATTAAGATCAGCTGTGGTGAATTAGTGGGCCTGAGTTTTGTTGATGCTGAGAATGAAATGTACATGTTTTTAAATAACATTGTTAGAATGTTCCTTGAATGTTAATAATGTTTTCTTGTGGTTTTTATGGGAAGTTTTCTTAATGTTCTGAGAACTGACTTTAAATAGAACCATGAGGAAACCTGCAGAAAATGTTTTGCTGATGTACTGCAATTCCCACAGAAGAACGTTGTTTCTTAATGTCCTCTGAACTAGTTGGTAGATAGATATTTTTGTCAGATGTTACTATGGAATACTGAAGTATAATTACAAGCATTTCATAAGTGTCAAAGGCTTTTATTGACAATTACATGAAGTTGATGCAAAGAGTCAATATTTGCATTGTTGACCTTTCTTTTTCAAGAAAATTGTGAGTGAGCCCACTCCCTGGCTGAGAAGCAACCCCACACATGAATGGACTCAGGATGCTCTACTGTTGGCATGACACAGGACTGATGGTAGCGCTCACCTTGTCTTCTCCGGACAAGCTTTTTTCAGGATGCCCCAAACAATTGGAAAGGGGATTCATAAGAGAATAAGACTTGACCCCAGTCCTCAGCAGTCCAAACCCTGTACCTTTTTCAAAATATCAGTCTGTTCCTGATGTTTTTCCTGGAGAGAAGTGGCTTCTTTGCTGCCCTTCTTGACACCAGGCCATCCTCCAAAAGTCTTTGCCTCACTGTGCGTGCAGATGCACTCACACCTGCCTGCTTCCATTCCTGAGCAAGCTCTGTACTAGTGGTGCCCTGATCCCGCAGCTGAATCAACTTTAGGAGTCGGTCCTGGCACTTGCTGGACTTTCTTGGGCGCCCTGAAGCCTTCTTCACAATAATTGAACCGTTCTCCTTGAAGTTCTTGATGATCCGATAAATGGTTGATATAGGTGCAATCTTACTGGCAGCAATATCCTTGCCTGCGAAGCCCTTTTTGTGCAAAGCAATGACGACGGCACGTGTTTCCTTGCAGGTAACCATGTTGACAAAGGAAGATCAATGATTCCAAGTACCACCCTCCTTTTGAAGCTTCCAGTCTGTTATTCAAACTCAATCAGCATGACAGAGTGATCTCCAGCCTTGTCCTCGTCAACACTCACACATTTGTTAACGAGAGAATCACTGACACGATTTCAGCTGGTCCTTTTGTGGCAGGGCTGAAATGCAGTGGAAATGTTTTTGGGGGATTCAGATCATTTGCATGGCAAAGAGGGACTTTGCAATTTGTTTGCAATTCATCTGATCACTCTTCATAACAATTTGGAGTATATGCAAATTGCCATCATACAAACTGAGGTAGCAGACTTGGTGAAAATTTATATTTGTGTCATTCTCAAAACTTTTGGCCACGTCTGTACATTGAAACAAAAGTATACACCTCACACAAATGGTTATGGACTTAAAAAAGGTACACCTGTACCATGCCAGATATATATATATATATATATTCAATTTTGAGTTTGCATCCCAATATTACACTTTATATGCATCACAGAATACAGAATTATAACAAAACTGTTTGACATAGAAACACCAGATTTTTGGCAGGTTTGTTTCCTCGGCTGGCAAGCCCTAGCTAATTAAAATTAATGGCTGATTATGTGGGCTAATTATTCTGTACAAACAGAGGAGGGGTTGTATGTAGGGCTGTTACGGTGACCGGTGACCCTATTACACACTGGAAGTCACCAGTCATGACTCTATTGTCCCTCTAACCGCTCTGACATCAATGCAAATGCAATGAAAAATCTAATCAAACACTTCATGAGAGCATTCTCCTGTTGCACAGCGAGAGCCAGCTCCTCACAGCTGGTTGATGCGTGGAATTAAATGTGTTCCTTTAAGCCCATGTTGCACAGCATTTCTATAGGCTATGCAATTGCGTGAGAAAACAGAGTTTTGATGGCCTCTATTAAAAAGAGGATGCTCCCATCAGCTTTCTATAGGCCTACTATATTTATTTCTCAACTTTCCTAATATTAAGCAAAATGCTTTGCTAGACAACCGGAGTAGCATGCCTGGCTGGCATGAAAATTAACCGTGGGAAAAATGTCCTCCTAATCGCTATTCAAGTGCATACAGATGACATGTATTTTTCCCCCCCTGTTCTGACGGGTGCTTGCTAATGGACCATTTTAGATCAAAACTATTTTCACACATATATTATTTAGTTTCTGTAAAGACAAGATTAAAGTAAGAATAGTCTAATGGGTGAGAACATTATAACTTGTGAATGATACCAAGCATGTGCAGTCTAAGGCAATAAATCAAATCAAATCAAATGTATTTGTATAGACCTTACATCAGCTGATATATCAAAGTGCTGTACAGAAACCCAGCCTAAAAACGGCGCATGGATTTTTTTGCGACTTTTTCAAGTCATAGTTGTATGCATTATGTATCCTAGCTCATAGCCCATAGGCCCACCATTTTCTTTTATTCCCTTTTCAATCTAAACATCCATATATTCTCATAGTTATGCAAGTTATTTTAGAGAGTATGTTTGAGTTCATGATGTTCTCTGGGAAACCCATTGAGATTGTCCTCTGTTCCTTTTGGCCTCTTGGGCTTGCTGTAGTAATTGCAGGACCGATCTGCACATAGAGCAGCGGTCTAATTGAAAGCGCCACCAGAGTTTTCTCTCAAACGTACTGCACCGTACACGACTCTCCCTTGCCAGTCCCCTCAGAGCCAGACAGACGGCACTTGGCAGCCGAGCAGGGACCTAGCTGGGATTGTGATTGTCATTGCGGTGTGTTTTGCAGACCGAAAATAAAACCATCCTCAGATCTGCTGTTGTGGAGCAGGATGGGAATGTTGTGGCAGAGGCAGTGGATGTGAGTAAGACCTCAGAATAGTAGCTATCTGGCACTCTCACAGAAGTCTGTCACTAGGTAGGGGAGTGACACTTTTTACTCTGGTGTGTATTTTTCAGTACCGGTATATTTAACAAGACTCTTTTCAACATGAATAAAAAGACCAAGGTGTTGGGTTGAAATAGGTACACTTTTTAATCCAACATGGAGTTCTAAACCATCAAACACACTCTTTCCAGCAGCCCCATCGTGGGGTTGGTTGTCACACAGTATGGAGTTGGTTGTCACAATGTTTGCTAGTAGCATGACATGCTGAGTAAATTTGTGTGTGTGTGTGTGTGTGTGTGTGTGTGTGTGTGTGTGTGTGTGTGTGTGTGTGTGTGTGTGTGTGTGTGTGTGTGTGTGTGTGTGTGTGTGTGTGTGTGTGTGTGTGTGTGTGTGTGTGTGTGTGTGTGTGTGTGTGTTAGGATGTGAATTTGCATGTTAATTACTGTTGTATGAGAGTACAAGAGAATGACAGAGAGATGCATAAAAAGAAAAGGAGTATGAGAGGTAGAAAGGGAAGGAAAGAGGAGAAGATACTGGGTTTTGACTGTCTACTCTGAACTGCAGTCAGAAGAGAAGACACTGGGTTTTGACTGTCTACTCTGAACTGCAGTCAGAAGAGAAGACACTGGGTTTTGACTGTCTACTCAGAGCTGCAGTCAGAAGAGAAGACACTGGGTTTTGACTGTCTACTCAGAGCTGCAGTCAGTAGAGAAGACACTGGGTTTTGACTGTCTACTCTGAACTGCAGTCAGAAGAGAAGAAAAATATGTGTGTGAAAGGGAGGCTACGTAGGGAGCTCTTTATATCACAACACAAACAAACTGGGGATTTATTGTGGCAGTAGAAATGTCCCCGAACAAATATATGGTTATAATAGGTTGGATTATGACAAGGGCATTTCCATGTAAAAGACCCCATGAACACTAACATAGGAGCACTTCAGATTTGGTGTAAAATGAAAGCTAGGAGTCGAGTCTATATATATTTTTAATTAAGGCATACAGTTGAAGTCGCAAGTTTACATACACCTTAGCCAAATACAATTAAACTCAGTTTTTCACAATTCCTGAATTTAATCCTAGTAAAAATGATCTGTCTTAAGTCAGTTAGGATCACCACTTTATTATAAGAATGTGAGATTTCAGAATAACAGGAGAGAGAATTATTTCTTTCAGCTTTTATTTCTTTCATCACATTCCCAGTGGGTCAGAAATGTACAGACACTCAATTAGTATTTGGTAGCATTGCCTTTAAATTGTTTAACTTGGGCCAAACATTTTGGGTAGCCTTCCACAAGCTTCCCACAATAAGTTGGGTGAATTTTGGCCCATTCCTCCTGACAGAGCTGGTGTAACTGAGTCAGGTTTATAGGCCTCCTTGCTCATGCACGCTTTTTTCAGTTCTGCCCACACATTTTCTATAGGATTGAGGTCAGGGCTTTGTGATGGCCACTCCAATACCTTGACTTTGTTGTCCTTAAGTCGTTTTGCCACAACTCTGGAAGTATGCTTGGGGACATTGTCCATTTGGAAGAGCCATTTGCGACCAAGCTTTAACTTCCTGACTGATGTCTTGAGATGTTGCTTCAATATATCCACATAATTTTCCTTTCTCATGATGCCATCTATTTTGTGAAGTGCACCAGTCCCTCCTGCAGCAAAGCACCCTCACAGCATGATGCTCACAGCATGATGGCCAAACAGTTATATTTTTGTTTCATCAGACCAGAGGACATTACTCCAAAAAGTAAAATCTTTGTCCCCATGTGCAGTTGCAAACCATAGTCTGGCTTTTTTTGCCGCTTTTGTAGCAGTGGCTTCTTACTTGCTGAGCAGCCTTTCAGGTTATGTTGATATAGGACTCGTTTTACCGTGGATATAGATACTTTTGTACCTGTTTCCTCCAGCATCTTCACAAGGTCCTTTGTTGTTGTTCTTGGATTGATTTTCACTTTTCGTACCAAAGTACGTTCATCTCTAGGAAAAATGCGTCTCCTTCCTGAGCGGTATGATGGCTGAATGGTCCCATGGTGTTTATACTTGCATACTATTGTTTGTACAGATGAACATGGTACCTTCAGGCGTTCGGAAATTGTTCCCAAGGATGAACCAGACTTGTGGAGGTCTACAATTATTTTCTGAGGTCTTGGTTGATTTCTTCTAATTTTCCCATTAAGTCAAGCAAAGAGGTACTGATTTTGAAGGTAAACCTTGAATTACATCCACCGGTACGCCTCCAATTGACTCAAATTATGTCACTTAGCATGTCATTAGCTTTAATAGCCATAACATCACCTTCCGGAATTTTCGAAGCTGTTTAAAGGCACAGTCAACTTAGTGTATGTAAACTTCTGACCCACTGGAATTGTGATACAGTGAATTATATGTGAAATAATCTGTCTGTAAACACAGCTTGTTAACAGAGTGGTTGGAGTGGTTGAAAAACTAGTTTTAATGACTCCAACCAAAGTGTATGTAAACTTCCGACTTCAACTGTATACTGTATAAATTATTCAACCATTTTCTATCCTAAAAATGAAGACGAAGCAAAGGCTTTGATTTCTGGGAAAACAGATAGAAATTATATTCTTCTCTTCTCTTCTGTACTCCACTCTACTGTACTAAACTCTACTGTACTGTACTTTACTGTACTGTACTGAACTCTACTGAACTGAACGCTACTCTACTCTACTGTACTGAACTCTACTGTACTGTCCTGAACGTTACTCTACTCTACTGTGCTCTACTGAACTGAACGCTACTCTACTCTACTAAACTCTACTGTCCTGAACTCATCTGTATTCTACTCTACTGTACTAAACGGCACTGAACGCTACTCTACACTAGTGTACTGAACTCTACACTACTGTACTCAATGTTACTCTACTCTACTCTACTGTACTGTACTGTACTGTACTGAACTCTACTCTACTTTACTGAACCCTACCCTACTGTACTGTGCTGTACTGTGCTGTACTGAACTGTGCTGTACTGTACTGAACTCTACTCTACTGTGCTGTACTGAGCTCTACTGTACTGTGCTGTGCTGTGCTGTGCTGTACAGTACTGGACTATACTAAACTCTACTCTACAGTACTGTGCTGTAATGTACTGAACTCTACTGAACTCTACTCTAGTCTGCTGTGCTCTACGATGCTTTACTGTGCTGTACTGTTATTTTTGTATAGTACAGATCAAGGACATATGTCATTCTGTTACCATCATTCTACCATTATCTTGGAATTGCCCACAACCAACCCCTAAAACATACTGTATATAATGTAGTTGATAGTTGTCACATGGAATGTGGGATGGTTGTCACTACCTCCCCCCATGCTAGTTAAAGGGATACTTTGGGGGTGCCTTTATCCATTTACCCAGAGTCAGATGAACTCCTGGATGCCATTGGTATGTCTCCATGTCCAGTATGAAGGGGGTTAATGATAGTTTTGCGAGCCATTAGCATTAGCACAATGACTGGAAGTCTATTCGGTAGGGCTGTGATGGTCTTGGAATTTGAGATAATTGGACAGAATTTGACGCACTAAACCATTCAAGTCCTATGCGTTTTTCCCTCCACAATACACATAAAGTCAACAACTCTCCTGCGGTTAATCTCTGCGGCAATATGTTGTTCAAAGTGGCTAGAGAGGACGCAGTAATGAGAGAAAAATCATATACAACTGGAAAAATAATATGCTACTTAAAATATTAGGACATAGGCTATTCATTCTATAGGATGAATCATGAAAGGAGCTTGGCTACATTTAATTCAGTTGCACCCCGTTTAGTAAGAGATGAAACTGTCTCCTGTCCTCATTCCTTGCACGTACACTGACCCTATAACAAGACATGGTTTTCTTTCTATCTGATTTAAGAGATGAAGTCCAGACAGGCTTATTTTAGGAAACTTTCTGAATGGACATAGAGAATTAGTGAACTTGTACACGCCCATTCACCTGAAAGGACCCATCAATCAAAGCTGCACACAGCGCATCTCACTCAGACACAGAAGCAAATGACATTTCTCCTTTCCAAAAATGTTTTAAAAACCTTACCTTTTTCTGTAGTATATCAAAAACGAATCTACATTATAGGATAATGCTAAATCAATGTAGCCTATCATAAATTGAAAAGGAAAGTTTTAAGGGTGAGATATAGCCCAGAGACAGCTGTGATATAGGCTGTGAAGATGAAATTGACAACCATGCCTTGCCTCACGACCACCTGGCCTGATGACTCATTGCTGTCCCCAGTCCACCTGGCCGTGCTGCTGCTCCTGTTTCAACTGTTCTGCCTGCGGCTATGGAACCCTGACCTGTTCACCGGACGTGCTACCTTGTCCCAGACCTGCTGTTTTCAACTCTCTAGAGACAGCAGGAGCAGTAGAGATACTCTGAATGATTGGCTATGAAAAGCCAACTGACATTTACTCCTGAGGTGCTGACCTGTTGCACCCTCGACAACCAATGTGATTATTATTATTTGACCCTGCTTGTCATCTATGAACATTTGAACATCTTGGCCATGTTCTGTTATAATCTCCACCCGGCACAGCCAGAAGAGGACTGGCCACTCCTCATAGCCTGGTTCCTCTCTAGGTTTCTTCCTAGGTTCTGGCCTTTCTAGGGAGTTTTTCCTAGACACCGTGCTTCTACACCTGCATTGCTTGCTGTTTGGGGTTTTAGGCTGGGTTTCTGTGCAGCACTTTGAGATATCAGCTGATGTAAGAAGGGCTTTATAAATACATTTGATTGACTGACAACCATTAGAAAATATAAACACGTGCATGTAACCTGTCCATAGCCTAATGAGCGAACAATGGGTGGTTATGTTCACACTACATTTAACTACAGTGCTTTATCTAAATATGGGCAACCACTTATTGATAAGGGTCAACTCTGGCGGATATTCATTTTGTCTCTTTCATTTAGGATTGCCTAAAGCACAGGTGGTCGCCTACAGATTCACTTTAGCAGGCCTATAATGTGTAGCCTATTATAAACAGCGCGGTTCGAGCACTGAATGCTGATTGGCTGACAGGCATGGTATATCAGATCGAATACCACGTGTATGACAAAACACGTATTTGTACTGCGCTAATCACGTTGGTAACCAGTTTATAATAGCAATAAGCCACCTCAGGCATTTGTGGTATATCCTCTTGCTTGCTGAATAAAATAGGCTACAGCGTTGGCAATGAACTGTTGGCAATGAACTGGCGGGGAAGTTTGAATGGAGAGAGCAACATGTAGCCTACCTCCGGTGTGATCACATTGAATAAATTGACACCTTGCTCCACTGATGCATTGCCAATGTAAATTGATACCTTGCTCCACTGATGCATTGCCAAAGTAAATTGATACCTTGCTCCACTGATGCATTGCCAATGTAAATTGATACCTTGCTCCACTGATGCATTGCCAATGTAAATTGATACCTTGCTCCACTTAGCCAGCAGCATACCACCCTGCATACCACTGCTGGCTTGCTTCTGAAGCTAAGCAGGGTTGGTCCTGGTTAGTCCCTGGATGGGAGACCAGATGCTGCTGGAAGTGGTGTTGGAGGGCCAGTAGGAGGCACTCTTTCCTCTGGTCTAAAAAATATACCAATGCCCCAGGGCAGTGATTGGAGGAGAGAGACAGCTATGCTATAGTATGAAGATGAAAGTATTTTAGCAGATTTCGTGTGTATTTGAGTGGCTTAATTCGTGTGAAAAGCCAAATTTTTGTGCAATTTAATTCGAAGGAAAAGCCAAATTTTTGTGTAATTTAATTCGAAGGAAAAGACAAATTTTTCTGAAACTTCATTCATAGTAAAATAAATGTTTTTGGGGCAAACTTAGGAACAATCTTTTGAAAGTTATTAGGGCAATGGTGTTCTACACTGCCTTTTTTGTGTGTTAACAACCCAATATTATTCATCAACCAGGTTGTCACCGAAATAATTATAATATATCATCTCCACCCGGCACAGCCAGAAGAGGACTGGCCACCCCTCATAGCCTGGTTCCTCTTATTTAAAAAAAAAATGAATGCCAATACTTTTTTTCTATGCTTCGTTTCACTTAATACTTTGGGATACTGGTGCACTTGTGGTCAGAAAGGCCCTTTTTGTTGCCTACACAATTTTATTCGCATTTCATATTTCGTGGAGCCTACACAATTTTCTTCATAATGCATTTAATACAAGGCTATGTAGAATTCTTTGAGGATTGCCAGATTGGAAAAAAATACAATGTATATATACAGTTGAAGTCAGAGGCTTACATACACTTAGGTTGGAGTCATTAGAACTCATTTTTCATCCACTCCACAAATTTCTTGTTAACAAACTATACTTTGTGCATGAAACAAGTAATTATTCAACAATTGTTTACAGAAAGATTATTTCACTTATAATTCACTGTATCACAATTCCAGTGGGTCAGAAGTTTACATACATTAAGTTGACTGTGCCTTTAAACAGCTTGGGAAATTCCAGACAATTATGTCATGGCTTTAGAAACTTCTGATAAGCAATTGTTTTATTTTAATTAACCAGGCAAGTAAGTTAAGAACAAATTCTAATTTTCAATGACGGCCTAGGAAAAGTGCCCCTTGTTCAGGGACAGAACGACAGATTTGGACCTTGTCAGCTCTGGGATTTGAACTTGCAACCTTTCAGTTACTTGCCCAACGCTCTTACCACTAGGCTACCCTGCCGCCCCAATCATTTGGAGGTGTTCCTGTGGATGTATTTCAAGGCCTACCTTCAAAGTTAGTGCCTCTTTGCTTGACATCATGGGAAAATCAAAAGAAATCAGCCAAGGCCTCAGAAAACAAATTGTAGACCTCCACAAGTCTGGTTCATTCTTGGGAGCAATTTCCAAATGCCTGAAGGTACCACATTCATCTGTACAAACAATAGTAAGCAAGTATAAACACCATTGGACCACGCAGCCGTCATACTGCTCAGGAAGGAGACACGTTCTGTGTCCTAGAGATGAACGTACTTTGGTGTGAAAAGTGCAAATCAATCCCAGAACAACAGCAAAGGACCTTGTGAAGATGCTGGAGGAAACAGGTGCAACAGTATCTATATCCACAGTAAAACGAGTCCTATATCGACATAACCTGAAAGGCCACTCAGCAAGTAAGAAGCCACTGCTCCAAAACTGCTAAAAAAGCCAGACTACGGTTTGCAATTGCACATGGGGACAAAGATTTTACTTTTTGGAGAAATGTCCTCTGGTCTGATGAAGCAAAAAATATAACTGTTTAGTCACAATGACCGTCGTTATGTTTGGAGGAAAAAGGGGGAGGCTTGCAAGCCGAAGAACACCATCCCAACTGTGAAGCATGGGGGTGGCAGCATCATGCTGTGGGGATGCTTTTCTGCAGCAGGGACTGGTGCACTTCACAAAATAGATGGCATCATGGGAAAGGAAAATTATGTGGATATATTGAAGCAACATCTCAAGACATCAGTCAGGAAGTTAAAGCTTGGTCGCAAATGGGTCTTCCAAATGGACAATGTCCCCAAGCATACTTCCAAAGTTGTGGCAAAATGGCTTAAGGACAACAAAGTCAAGGTATTGGAGTGGCCATCACAAAACCCTGATCTTAATCCCATCAAAAATTATTATATAAATGTTTTTGTTGTGGTATCGATGAAGTTGTTTGATTGTGGAATGGGGATATAGTTTTATGATGGGAAATTATAATACACACCATAATACACACACACACGCACACAAACACTTACACACTTACACACACTAACTCTGTTTGAACTCATGTTATAGCCTTCTCTTGACATAAGTATTATTTATTTTTAATAAAACATCTGTATCTAGTTGTCACGTTCGTTGGAATAAATATCGGACCAAGGCGCAGCGGATGTTGAGTTCCACATAACTTAATGATAAAGTGAAACTTAGCAAAGACAAAAAAACAAATAAACAATAAACTAACAACGAACCGTGACTACAGAGGTGCTATGTGCACTAACTCAAAACAACATCCCATAAAACACAGGTGGAAAAAATGCTACTTAAATATGATCCCCAATTAGAGACAACGATCACCAGCTGCCTCTAATTGGGAATCATACAAAATCACCAACATAGAAAAACCAAACTAGAAACCCACATAGAAATAATAAACTAGACTAACCCGCAGTCACGCCCTGACCTACTCTACCATAGAAAATAAGGGCTCTCTATGGTCAGGACGTGACACTAGTTGTCATCCATTCATTATCTTTAACTGGTTAAATGCTTGTAGTTTGCATGTTTCAGTAATGATTAACATGGTTAAATAGTCATAAATCGCTCCTTGATTTAGCTTTTGGTATACAGTATTTGTCATTTTTATACATATTATTTATTTCCACTGAAGAAAGCAATAATTAATCAACACACTGTTATAAAACAGAAATTGCTCTCTGTAAATAAATGGTGAGAAATGCTCAGTCTGAAGCCATTGGGCTATGGCAGGGGTGTCAAACTCATTCCACGGAGGGCCTAGTGTCTGCAGGTTTTTGGTTTTTCCTTTCAATAAAGCCCTAGACAACCAGGTGTGGGGAGTTCCTAACTAATTAGTGATGTTAATTCATCAATCAAGTATAAGGGAGGAGCGAAAACCCGCAGACACTCGGCCCCCCGTGGAATGAGTTTGACACCTGTGGGCTATGGGTTTCACAGCTCTATAATAATGATACAAGTTATATCACCTTAAAAATAGTTTATTTACAACCTCAGGGGTATAAGATGTTGGGAATAGTGGTATAGGAGAGTCTGACATATAACCCCTAACTTGAGTTCAGTCTTCACCAACGGGAAACAAGAGGGGCCTAGCTTCGTCCTTCCTGACTGGGAAAGGCCTCCATTCCAGGCCGTAGAAAATCCTACATCCATCTCATTAGATCAGAACAGGATGGATCAACAGTGATTCGTATTACTGGCTTGCATCCTAAAAGAAGGGTAGTTGTGTTTTGCTGCATAACACACTTACATTATTTGTCTACACATATGATGTGGATCTTTGTCAGGTTATTTAATATATAAGGTTCAGTAACAAAAGAACACCATGGTTGTAATAACACTTTAAACAGATAGTTTGTAAATGTGTAGAATGTGTTTGTTTTGGGTCCACACTGGTAAATTAACTTATGTAAATTAGACAGTCACAGAGGATTTTCTTCTGAATAACTGTTCAGGGAATAGTACTTTCCATTCGGCTTCAGACAACTTCAGACAAAGACTACTTCTTTTTAAAAATGTATTTAACCTTTATTTAACTAGGCAAGTCAGTTAAGAACAAATTCTTATTTACAATGACGTCCTACCCCGGCCAAATAGTAACCCGGACAACACTGGGCAAGTTGTGCGTTGCCCTATGGGACTCCCAATTACGACCAGTTGTGATACAGCCTGGAATCAAACCAGGGTCTGTAGTAACACCTCTATCAGTGAGATGCAGTGCCTTAGACCGCTGCACCACTCGGTCTTAAGTACTGCATGCCCATTGTTGCTTATCCATGAATGTAATTACACCCAACACAATGTTGAAAAACAGAATGCTTCCTACCACTAGATCACATAACTAGACGTGAGCTGGACGTGATCCCAATGCTGTCACCAATGTAGCTGAAAGAAAGTGAAAGGTGCAATAGGGCTCATACATGGCAAAGTGAGCTCTAACGGCCGTTGCCATGAAAGGCTAGTAGGCCTCTGGGCAGAGGCAGTTGTCCTAAAATGTTGGCATGTGCCTTGTTACAATAGCCTAAATATATAACCTGATTGTCACGACCGTAATAATCATCATGAAACGGCCGTGGAAGTGCCATAAGTGTGATCCAACATAATTCATTATTTTACATGAACCTGTTTAACTGCATTAAATTAAATTATTTGCAACTCGTTATAGTTGCAAATACCATGCAGTTGACCCAGGGGGAATTTAAACCAAACAGATTTTATGGAGTAAAAAATTATTATATATATATTTTTTACAAAAACTAAAATGTAAGGCTGCTGATATACTTTTTGTACAAATCTGCAAAAATTGAGTGTAAGAGTGTGTTGAATAGGAATGTAATGGCGGTCCTCCTTCTCTTAGGTCGAAAAGGAGGAGTATTGATCGAACCAAGGCGCAGTGGAGTTTGAACACATATTTATTAACGAAAAAACACGAACTTGAATAAACTAACAAAACAACAAACGGTGTAGACAGACCTAGACGACGAACTTACATGAAACAAGAAGAACGCACGAATAGAGAAAACAGGCTACACAAAAACAACGATGAACAAAACAAACCGAAAACAGTCCCGTGTGGTGCAACAACATACACAAACACGGAAGACAATCACCCACAACGAACACTGTGACAACGCCTACCTAAATATGACTCTTAATTAGAGGAACGCCAAACACCTGCCTCTAATTAAGAGCCATACCAGGCAACCCAAAACCAACACAGAAACAGAAAACATAGAATGCCCACCCAACCTCACGTCCTGACCAACTAACACACATAACAACTAACATAAATAGGTCAGGAACGTGACATTACCCCCCCCATAAGGTGCGAACTCCGGGCGCACCAGCACAAAGTCTAGGGGAGGGTCTGGGTGGGCATCTAACCACGGTGGTGGCTCAGGCTCCGGGCGAGGTCCCCACCCCACCATAATCCATCCTAGCTTCCATCTCCCTCTAAGAATGTCCACCCTCCTTTTACCCCCACAAAATCTTCTTAGTAACATCACTAATAGGGACAGCACCGGGACAGAGAGATAGATCAAGACAGAGGGATAGATAAGAATATAGAGGTAGATCAAGATAGAGAGGGAGATAATGATAGAGGGGCAACTCCGGACTGAAAGGCAGCTCCGGACAGAGAGACAGCTCTGGACTGATGGGCAGTTCTGGGTATCTAGCCGTTTCAGGCTGAAGGGCAGCTCATGGCTGACTGACGAATCTGGACGCTCATGGCAGGCTGACGGCTCTCGACGCTCATGGCTGGCTGACGGCTCTCGACGCTCATGGCTGGCTGACGGCTCTCGACGCTCATGGCTGGCTGACGGCTCTCGACGCTCATGGCTGGCTGACGGCTCTCGACGCTCGTGGCTGGCTGACGGCTCTCGACGCTCATGGCTGGCTGACGGCTCTCGACGCTCATGGCTGGCTGACGGCTCTCGACGCTCATGGCTGGCTGACGGCTCTCGACGCTCATGGCGGGCTGACGGCTCTCGACGCTCATGGCTCTCTGACGGCTCTGGCAGATCCTGTCTGGTTGGCGGCTCTGGCAGATCCTGTCTGGTTGGCGGCTCTGGCAGATCCTGTCTGGTTGGCGGCTCTGGCAGCAACTGTCTGGTTGGCGGCTCTGGCAGATCCTGTCTGGTTGGCGGCTCTGGCAGATCCTGTCTGGTTGGCGGCTCTGGCAGATCCTGTCTGGTTGTCGGCTCTGGTAGATCCTGTCTGGTTGGCGGCTCTGGCAGATCCTGTCTGGCGGGCGGCTCTGGCAGATCCTGTCTGGCGCGCGGCTCTGGCAGATCCTGTCTGGCGGGCGGCTCTAGCGGCTCCTGTCTGGCGGACGGCTCTGTAGGCTCATGGCAGACGGGCGGCTTTGCAGGCTCATGGCAGACGGGCGGCTTTGCAGGCTCATGGCAGAGGGGCGGCTTTGCAGGCTCATGGCAGACGGGCGGCTTTGCAGGCTCATGGCAGACGGATGGCTCAGACGGCGCTGGGGAGACGGATGGCTCAGATGGCGCTGGGGAGACGGATGGCTCAGATGGCGCTGGGGAGACGGATGGCTCAGATGGCGCTGGGGAGACGGATGGCTCAGATGGCGCTGGTGAGACGGATGGCTCTGGCCGGATACGGCGCACTGTAGACCTGGTGCGTGGTGCCGGAACTGGAGGCACCGGGCTAAGGATAAGCACCTTCCTACTAGTGCGGGGAGCAGGGACAGGGCACACTGTACTCTCAAAGCCCACTCTATACCTGATGCGATGTACCGGCACTGGTGACACCGGGCTGAGGACAAGCACATCAGGATTAGTAGGGGGAGAAGATACAGTGTGTACAGGGCTATGGAGACGCACAGGAGGCTTAGTGCGTGGTGCCGGAACTGGAGGCACCGAACTGGATACACGCACTACAGAGAGAGTGCGTGGAGGAGGAACAGGGCTCAGGAGACGCACTGGTAGCCTAGTGCGTAGTGTAGGCACTGTAGGTACTAGGCTGGGGCGGGGAGGTGGCACCGGAAATACCGGACCTTGGAGGCGTACTGGCACTCTTGAGCATTGAGCCTTCCCAACCCAACCTGGTTGAATGCTCCCGGTCACCCGACCAGTGCGGGGAGGTGGAATAACCCGCACCGGCCTATGTAGGCAAACCGGGGAAACCATGCGTAAGGCAGGTGCCATGTATGCCGGCCCGAGGAGACGCACTGGAGACCAGAAGCGTTGAGCCGGCCTCATGACACCTGGCTCAATACCCCATCTAGCCCTGCCAGTGCGGGGAGGTGGAATAACCCGCACTGGGCTATGCACTCGTACAGGAGACACCGTGCGCTCTACTGCGTAACACGGCGCCTGCCCGTACTCCCGCTCTCCACGGTAAGCCTGGGAAGTGGGCGCAGGTCTCCTACCTGCCCTTGGCCCACTACCTCTTAGCCCCCCCCCAAAGAAATTTTTGGGTGTTACTCACGGGCTTTTTGGGCTTCCGTGCCAGACGCCGGTAGCCTCTGCTCTCCTCAGTGCCTCCAGCTGTTCCCATGGGAGGCGATCCCTACCAGCCAGGATCTCCTCCCATGTGTAGCAACCTTTCCCGTCCAATATATCGTCCCAAGTCCATTCCTCCTTCTTTTCCTGTCCCTTACTCCATTTACTCCGCTGCTTGGCTCTGGAATGGTGGGTGATTCTGTAACTGCGGTCCTCCTTCTCTTCGGTCGAAAAGGAGGAGTATTGATCGAACCAAGGCGCAGTGGAGTTTGAACACATATTTATTAACGAAAAAACACGAACTTGAATAAACTAACAAAACAACAAACGGTGTAGACAGACCTAGACAACGAACTTACATGAAACAAGAAGAACGCACGAATAGAGAAAACAGGCTACACAAAAACAACGATGAACAAAACAAACCGAAAACAGTCCCGTGTGGTGCAACGACATACACAAACATGGAAGACAATCACCCACAACGAACACTGTGACAAGCCTACCTAAATATGACTCTTAATTAGAGGAACGCCAAACACCTGCCTCTAATTAAGAGCCATACCAGGCAACCCAAAACCAACACAGAAACAGAAAACATAGAATGCCCACCCAACCTCACGTCCTGACCAACTAACACACATAACAACTAACATAAATAGGTCAGGAACGTGACAAGGAATAAATACACACAACATGTCCATAGCCTATTTATCAGCTTTGATTAGTCTATAAATTAAGAAAAGATTCTGTATCAAATTATGCCTTGCCACGTTGGATAGGACTGGCACATTGTCCATTTGACACAACATTACAGCATTATAGGCCGCAGAGCCAGGAGAAACTTGTTGACTGCTGTTGAATAATTAATGAATAGTCAGACACATTCATCTTCTTTTTAAAGAAAACCGATTAATTTATTGATTAGCAAGCAATGAAGACATGCATTGTATAAAAGAAAGTCTACACATCAAAGATGTTTGTTTTTACTGAAGTGCCATAGTGACACCCCCACACATGTAGCGGATTAGCAGCTGGAGCATCAAAGGACAGTTGGAAAGAGCAGGAGATGTAGACAGTTTAATAGACAGACTAAGTTAGCAAAACAATTGTTTATAATCATTAGTAAACTCTCCCGCTTTTAGGTAAAGTTTATCTACATGAAAATAAAGTTAATAAAATAAATACCCTGAAGAAGACACAGTGATGCCGAAACGTTGGTATTTTACCCAATAAAGTACTGGGAGATTATATATACGGTACCAGTCAAAAGTTTGGACACACCTACTCAATCCAGGGTTTTTCTTTATTTTTACTATTTTCTACATTTTAGAATAATAGTGAAGACGTTAAAACTATGAAATAACACAAATCCAAATATATTTTATATTTGAGATTCTTCAAAGTAGCCACCCTTTGCATTGTAAAACCCCTTAAAACAAACCATTAGTGATAGAATAGAAACTATAACATCTGTACCTTGTTCCAGAGTTCCCAACCACAGTCACTCAAGATGACCTCAGGAGAACTGTGGGTGTTGACTCCATCATCGCTTTGGAGTTGGCCTTGCCAATCTTGTCCTTGATGGGTATAATGCAAAAAAATATATTTTTGGGGTTCCTTTTAATGGGTTACAGAAGGGAATTTAGAGATAAGCAGGTAATCTTCCTTTACTGACCTTAATGGGTATTGCTTGGTAAAGTGATCAGTCACCGTCAGACACCAGCTGTTGCCATTCCTGGATTGTGTGAAGGGTCCTATGAGGTCCATTTAATGTGTAAGAGAGATTACTTCATTCTTACCCACTTCTGTGTCATACAGTATGCATATTTTCATATTTCTAAGGATACTGATACACACACATTCTATAATATTGAACTCTGCTGTGGTCAAATAAAGCAACCATTACGAAACTATTTATTACTACAAAATGTGAATTGTGCCACTTACCGTTCATGTGTCATGAACTCCGGCGCCACTGTCTTCACCCTCTCAAACTTCTGGCAGGCTAGATAGGTACTGGCCTTTAAGCACAAAGTGACACATTGAAACATTGTGTGCTCTCTGATATGACATCAATTGAAATCATAATCATTTCAGATATAATAGAATGTGATTGATAAACAAAAATGTCCACATCCTTGACAATCCCACGCCAGAAGAAACATAGGTTGATTTTGACAATCATGCGCTTCACTCTGAAACAGCCAGCATGGATCTCGGTCAGCAAGGCCTCCTTCACCTCAATGAAAATCACCCTCCTGTGTGGCTGGCAATCCTTCCCCCGTAGGTACATGTGATTGCCTAACAAGTTGGAAGACAAGAGTTGTTGAAATACTCAAATTAGTCTATGTAATTTGCTCTCTCTCTCTCTCTCTCTCTCTCTCTCTCTCTCTCTCTCTCTCTCTCTCTCTCTCCTCTCTCTCTCTCTCTCTCTCTCTCTCTCTCTCTCTCTCTCTCTCTCTCTCTCTCTTCGTCTCTCTCTCTCTCTCTCTCTCTCTCTCTCTCTCCTCTCCTCTCTCTCTCTCTCTCTCTCTCTCTCTCTCGTCTCTCTCTCTCTCTCTCTCTCTCTCTCTCTCTCTCTCTCTCTCTCTCTCTCTCTCTCTCTCTCTCTCTCTCTCGTAAAGACACCTAGTTAAGGGCAGTTGGAGTTACCATAATTGCTTACACATATCCATTTGATTGATCAGGGTTAAGTTATAGCTAGATACCTCAATGTGATAGATATAACTACAGTAAATGTATAGCTAGCATCATGTAGAAGAACAAAATGTTTTTGTAAAAATGTTTGTGCATAGCCAAATCCTCCCAGTTATGTAATAGAAGTCAACAATTCCAAGATGGTGTTGCAGTAGGATGTCCGTTCGTCTTGTCCCGTCTCGTCCATAGTGTATATATTTTTCTTCGTATACTGTATATTTCGTATATATTTTCAATATATTTTTTTATCTCAATTTCCATCTATGGACTGAACATACTCTCCTGCAACCCGCCTTACCCAATGTGGTACGGATCTGCTATTTTTTACACTTTAGAACCGGAACCCCCATCAGGAGCTAGCCAGCTAACTAGCTACTAGCTAATAGTCAGTTAGCCACTGCTAGTGGTCTTCACCGTTAACTCGGACATCATCCAGTCTCAGCCCGGTCAATTCCTGCCAGTCTGCAGAGCGCGATATCAACCCAAAGCATATCAGACTGCTTTTTCTCTACCACATCTCCAGATTCCTACCGCAAGCTCTGAACCTTTAAACCGGATACCTTTACAGCTAACTAGCTGCTATTCGAGTGGCTACTCCTAGCTAACGTCTCTGTCCCGAAGTAAGCACCAGTTAGCCTGGAGCTAGCCTCGAGCTAGGCCCTTCTGACTAGCTGAAGAGGTCCATCAGCCAATTCTTGGGCTACAATACCAATTTTGCCAATTGCCCAGGACCCTTTGACTGCCGACCCAGGGCCCCGCCGATCCATCACGACTGGTCTGCCGACGTAATCGTCTGAGGGGGTTTAAACATGCTCTTCCGTTGCGACGTCCCCCGAAGGCCCATCTGCTAGCCTGCTATCCCTGGCCCGCTAGCTGTCTGAATCGCCATGTCTCCAACTTGCCTATCTACTCGCTGGACCCTATGATCATTCGGCTACACATGCCTCTCCCTAATGTCAATATGCCTTGTCTATTGTTGTTTTGGTTAGTGATTATTGTCTTATTTCACTGTAGAGCCTCCAGCCCTGCTCAATATGCCTTAGCTAGCCCTTTTGTTCCACCCCCCACACATGCGGTGACCTCACCTGGCTTAAATGGTGCCTCTAGAGACAAAACCCCCTCTCATTGTCACTCAATGCCTAGGTTTACCTCCACTGTATTCACAACCTACCATACCCTTGTCTGTACATTATGACTTGAATCCATTCTTCAGCGCCCAGAAATCTGCTCCTTTTACTCTCTGCTCCGAATGCACTAGATGACCAGTTCTTATAGCCTTTAGCCGTACCCTTATCCTACTCCTCCTCTGTTCCTCTGGTGATGTAGAGGTTAACCCAGGCCCTGCAGCCCCTAGTTCCACTTCTATTCCCTAGACACTCTCATTTGTTGACTTCTGTAACCAAAAAATCCTTGGTTTCATGCATGTTAACATTAGAAGCCTCCTCCCTAAGTTTGTTTTATTCACTGCTTTAGCACACTCCGCCAACCTGGATGTCCTAGTTTAGGAAGGAATAAAATGCAAATGAATGACTTAAAAATCATACAATGTGTTTTTCTGGATTTCTGTTTTCGATTCCGTCTCTCACAGTTGAAGTGTACCTATGATAAAAATTTCGGACCTCTACATGCTTTGTAAGTAGGAAAACCTGCAAAATCGGCAGTGTATCAAATACTTATTCTTCCCACTGTATATGTCTATGCTAGATAAAGCCCCGCCTTATCTCAGCTCACTGGTCACCATAGCAACACCCACCCATAGCATGGTCCAGCAGGTATATTTCACTGGTCACCCCCAAAGTCAACACTTCCTTTGGCCGCCTTTCCTTCCAGTTCTCTGCTGCCAATAACTGGAAAGAATTGCAAAAATTACTGAAGCTGGAGTCTTATATCTCCCTCTCTAACTTTAAGCATCAGCTGTCAGAGCAGCTTACCGATCACTGTACCTGTACACAGCCAATCTGTAAATAGCTCACCCAACCACCTCATCCCCATATTGTTACTTATCCTCTTGTTCTTTTGCACCCCAGTATCTCTACTTGCACATCATCATCCGGACATATATTACTCCAGTGTTAATGCTAAATTGTAATTATTTCTCCTCCATGGCCTATTTATTGACTTACCTCCCTACTCTTCTACATTTGCACACTGTACATAGCATTTTCTATTGTGTTATTGACTGAACGTTTGTTTATGTGTAACTCTGTGTTGTTGTTTTTGTCGGACTGCTTTGCTTTATCTTGGCCAGGTCGCAGTTGTAAATGAGAACATGTTCTCAACTAGCCTACCTGGTTAAATAAAGGTGAAATAAATTTAAAAAAAAGATGATCTGCCTCCTACGAATATGTCCAAGATCAGTGGTGCCTTCAAGAAAAAAATGTAATCTCCTTGAGGGATGCCTTTGAAGTGCAAGCTGCATGCAATCAGACAGCTACAATAACAGTTAACTAGCTAGTTAACGTTAGCTAAATACAACTGTCTGGCTAGCTACTTTAGCTAGCTGACTAGGCAGGCTGAGCTAAATAAGTACAGTAGCTAGCAATGCCAATCTTAAAACAGTTTAAATTATTTTATTATTATTATTTTTATATTATTTTCTTATATAAAGACAAATATGGTAAAGAAAGAGTGTTCTCTTTACAGTATTTTCGGTCCTCTGAAGCAGCAGGTAGTCAGCATGTAGTCAGCAGGTATTCACTGTCATAAACACTGTCTGTCCTCCATCACTATGAGGTAAAATAGAGCCAAGCAACCAGCACAGCAATGGACCCTTTGGTTCATTAAGTATGCCGGTCAGAATTTTGCAAGTTCTAGCAACAGTCCTTGCAACGGAAGCTAGAACTCCCATTGTGACGCAGGTGGGAGGACTTTTTGGCAGGGGGACACTATTTGGCATGACTGGCCCCCACACAGCTCCAAGTAGCCCTCGCCTCCAGGGCCACAGCTCCAGGTAGATGCCATCACCCTTTGAAAGTGTTACACTAACTCCACTGTTGCTCCTTGTCACACAGTCCTCTCTCTTACCCCCTCTCTCCCTCTCTCGACAGTCTCTCCCACCTCAGCAGGCTGCTGTAACTAGCTGTAGCTCTAGCTGGATATACACTGACTGGATAAAACATTAAGAACACCTGCTCTTTCCTGGACATAGACTAACCAGGTGAATCCAGGTGAAAGCTATGATCCCTTATTGATGTCACACGTTAAATCCACTTCAATCAGTGTAGATGAATGGGAAGAGACAGGTTAAAGATAGATTTTTAAGCCTTGAGACAATTGAGATATGGATTGTGTATGTGTGCCATTTAGAGACAATATTTAGGTGCCTTTGAACTGGCTATGGTAGTAGGTGCCAGGTGCACTGCTTTGTGTCAAGAACTGCAACGCTGCTGGGTTTTTCATGCTCAACAGTTTACCGTGTGTATCAAGAATGGTCCACCACCCAAAAGTACATCCAGACAACTTGACACAACTGTGGGAAGCATTGGAGTCAACATGGGCCAGTTTCCCTGTGGAACGCTTTCGACGCCTTGTAGAGTCCAAGTTTCCAAGATATGTAACTTTCAAAATACAGAAATCATCCCTATATGATGCATCTTGCATTATATGAAGCAAAACGCGAAATCATGTGATTCAAAATGCATCATATGGGGACGATTTCTGTATTGTTAAAGTTATATATCTTGAAAATTTGATTGCTGACAAGCAAAACATGTTGGGACTGTGTCAACAATGGACTAATGAAACAAATATTAAAATATCATTTTTGGGTAGAGTTTTCCTGTAATGTTTTGTACACTCAGTGTATGTGCATTGGGCTGCCAGGCTGACAAGGCTAATAATGTCTCTGTGAACAGCCCTCTCATCATCATACTTGTCCTCAGACACTGATGGGCCTTCTGCCCACAGAGGCTCCCAGCATCATTCGTTCCCTCACCCATAATGCAGCTTGTCCTCTTATTACATAAACTATTGGCCAGGCTTGACTCTCCTGCTACGGCTAAAGCTATTCAACTCATTCATTCAGGGTGCTTTGGCAGGACCTGCCGCACACTCAAACAAGGATCAATTCATGAATTCTCATCGCCCACATAAACAGTAGTGTGCCAGTTAGTGGACCTGAAACTCAAATCTAAAGTTGCTTGAACATGCTTGAATATACATTTATAAAGGTAGTTTTGGCTGAAAACACCTATTTCTCTGAAATCAAACAATCCCTGCTTAGAAACTAAAATGTGTACTGCAGTGGTAAACAATGGTGTTTCTATTCTCTCTGACATTGTGCGGTGAACGGATCTATAGCCTCTGGTTTCTGTACGGTGCTTGTCAGGGAGACAGTATTATGGGTTTTAAGGAGGGAGAAGTAGCATCCCAGTCAACTCTTTGATATGGTAGCTCACTGTCTGCAGGCTGCTCTTTTTAGTTTGGATTATTACTATTTACGCCATGACTCTTTCCCAGGGAGCAGCCGCCCGACACTAAGATTGAAGTGTGTAGTATCTTGTTCTAACCGGTTCTATCTCCGTGTGTGTACACCCATAATCAGGAAGTCTCTAGCAGGAAGACGGCATTATGGATTTACCAAGGGGATTGCAGCGACATAAACTGTCCTCCCCTCGGCTGCTAGCACAGCATTTCCACTTCCTCTAGTTTCCACTTCCTCTAGTTTCCACTTTCTCTAGTTTCCATTTTCTCTAGTTTCCACTGCCTCTAGTTTCCACTTCCTCTAGTTTCCACTTCCTCTAGTTTCCACTTACTCTAGTTTCCACTGCCTCTAGTTTCCACTGCCTCTAGTTTCCACTTACTCTAGTTTCCACTGCGTCTAGTTTCCACTGCCTCTAGTTTCCACTGCCTCTAGTTTCCACTGCCTCTAGTTTCCACTGCCTCTAGTTTCCACTGCCTCTAGTTTCCACTTACTCTAGTTTCCACTGCCTCTAGTTTCCACTGCCTCTAGTTTCCACTGCCTCTAGTTTCCACTGCCTCTAGTTTCCACTGCCTCTAGTTTCCACTTCCTCTAGTTTCCACTGCCTCTAGTTTCCACTCCTCGTCACAGCAGCGAGTCGACTGCCCAAAAAATATCTCGCTGACCCACAGCCAAGGCCGCTCATTCAACAGACACAGCAAAGGCTATAGAAAGCCACCCCCACAACTAATCTTGGAAACCCAGTACGAAAATCTTGCATAATTGCTACAGATGCATCAAAGCTGGGATAGAGATTGAAAAACAGCTTCTATTTCAAGGTCATCAGATTGTTAAACAGCTATCACTAGCACAGAAAGGCGGCTGCCTACCTACAGACTTGATATCATTGGCCATTTTGATAAATGGAACACTAGTCACTTTAATAATGCCACTTTAAGAACATTTACATATGTCACATTACTTATGCAAATACTGTATACTGTATCCTACACTATCTATTGCATCTTAGCCGGTCTGTCACTGCTCATGCATATATTTTATATTTATATATTTTCATCCCACTCCTCTATTAGATTGTGTGTATTAGGTTTTGTTGTGGAATTGTTAGATATTATCTGTTGCACTGTCTAAATAACATCTGTTAACCATGTGTGTGACCTACACAATTCGATTTGATTTTATTTGATTTTACTCGATCAAGTTCTGGTGGGAGATGCCGTTTTGTAGTTTTACATATATGGCGGCCATGCTCATGGCGGTTCTGCTCATGGCGGGTCTGCTCATGGCGGCCGGCCATGCTCATCTCTACCCACCATGAGCACCCCCGCCATGAGCAGAGCCGCCATGAGCAGGGCCGCCATATATGTGGCGGCCCTGCTCATTGCGGGTCTGCTCATGGCGGCCCTGCTTATGGCGGGTCTGCTCATGGCGGATTTTCTCATGGTGGATCTGCTCATGGCGGGTCTGCTCATGGCGGATTTTCTCATGGCGGGTCTGCTCATGGCGGGTCTGCTCATGGCGGGGGTGCTCATGGCGGGGGTGCTCATGGCGGCTCTGCTCATGGCGGGTCTGCTCATGGCTGGTCTGCTCATGGCGGGGGTGCTCATGGCGGCTCTGCTCATGGCGGGGGTGCTCATGGCGGGGGTGCTCATGGCGGCTCTGCTCATGGCGGGGGTGCTCATGGTGGGTAGAGAGCGAGAGAGGAGCATCTAATGGGTTTACTAATGGAGGAAGTTATTTTTCATTTCGGGTTTCGGGCAGAACTATTCGGGTCTGGGTAGGGTAAGGCATGAACATCGAGGGCATGGGCAGGGCTCTAGTAAACATTGGTCACAGAAGATTATTTGAATTACATGTCCACCGTGAGTTGAACAACGTGAGAGGTGGAGTCAGATAGTGTGTGTTACAATAGCTATGATGCAACTGTACTCTAAATTATAATATTTCCAGACCGTATGTTTGGTGGATTGACCAGAAATACACATGAAAATTGATTTTGAGTTAAGTCAGGCTTTAAGAGAAATATACTAACGTGACTTGCAGTCTCCATCCTCCTATACGGAACCAGCAAAATCGGGATTTGTCTAAATGCACAAAATTCCTCGTTAGTTGACGCCCCCACAGGCTGTTCACAGACGCTACTCAAATCAAATCAAATTTTATTTGTCACATACACATGGTTAGCAGATGTTAATGCCAGTGTAGCGAAATGCTTGTGTTTCTAGTTCAGACCATGCAATAATATCTAACAAGTAACAATTTCACAACAACTACCTTATACACACAAGTGTAAAGGAATGAATAAGAATATGTACATAAAAATATGAGCGATGGGGGATGAGCGATGGCCGAACGGCATAGGCAAGATGCAGTAGACGGTATAGAGTACAGTATATATGTAACAGTATAACTTTAGTACGTTCCCTCGCCCCGACCCGGGCGCGAACCAGGGACCCTCTGCACACATCAACAACTGACACCCACGAAGCGTCGTTACCCATGGCTCCACAAAAGCCGCGGCCCTTCTAGGTTTCAGAGCGAGTGACGTAACTGATTGAAACGCTAGTAGCGCGTACCCACTAACTAGCTAGCCATTTCACATCCGTTACACTCACCCCCCTTTCAACCTCCTCCTTTTCCGCAGCAACCAGTGATCCGGGTCAACAGCATCAATGTAACAGTTTAACTTTACGGCGTCCCTCGCCTCAACACGGGCGCGAACCAGGGACCCTCTGCACACATCAACAACTGACACCCACGAAGCGTCGTTACCCATCGCTCCACAAAAGCCGCGGCCCTTGCAGAGCAAGGGGCAACAGTACTTCTAGGTTTCAGAGCAAGTGACGTAACTGATTGAAACGCTAGTAGCGCATACCCGCTAACTAGCTAGCCATTTCACATCCGTTACATATACCAATGAGATGAGTAATGTAGGGTATGTAAACATTATATAAAGTTGCATTGTTTAAAGTGGCCAGTGATTACATCCAATTTTTAATTATTAAAGTGGCTAGAGATTTGAGTCAGTATGTTGGCAGCAGCCACTCAATATTAGTGATGGCTGTTTAATAGTCTGATGGCCTTGAGATAGAAGGTGTTTTTCAGTCTCTCGATCCCAGCTTTGATGCACCTGTACTGACCTCGCCTTCTGGATGATAGCGGGGTGAACAGGCAGTGGCTCGGGTGGTTGTTGTCCTTGATGATCTTTTTGGCCTTCCTGTGACATCAGGTGGTGTAGGTGTCCTGGGGGGCAGGTAGGTTGCCCCCGGTGATGCGTTGTGCAGACCTCACCACCCTCTGGAGAGCCTTACGGTTATGGGTGGAGCAGTTGCCGTACCAGGCGGTGATACAGCCCGACAGGATGCTCTCGATTGTGCATCTGTAAAGGTTTGTGAGTGTTTTAGGTGACAAGCCAAGTTTCTTCAGCCTCCTGAGGTTGAAGAGGGGCTGTTGCGCCTTCTTCACCACGCTGTCTGTGTGGGTGGACCATTTCCGTGATGTGCACGCCGAGGAACTTAAAACTTTCCACCTTCTCCACTACTGTCCCGTCGATGTGGATAGGGGGGTGCTCCCTCTGCTGTGTCCTGAAGTCCACCATCATCTCCATTTATGTTATGTGCTTCTGTCCACTAGGGCTGGGAATTTCCAGGGACCTCATGATATAGTACTATAACGATACTTTGGTGCCGATTCGATAGGTAATGTTATTCTCATGATTTTCATGATTCTACAGTATATGTATTACGATTTGATACTGTGATTTTATTACTATTTGATGTTCCAAACATATTGCTCACCATATGTCTGCTGCAGAGGGACAGGAGAGAACATTACAAAATGAGTTTTAAGCAGTCATGGAAATAAAAGTGCTGAAAACATGTTGGCTCACTATTTAAAAAGAAGATGGACAACAGGCACAGCTTACTAGCGCTAGTTAACGCTACCTAGCAAAAAATATACACTACCGTTCAAAAGTTTGGGGTCACTTAGAAATGTCCTTGTTTTTGAAAGAAATGCACATTTTTTGTCCACTCCTCTTTCTATTCAGGGTAGAGCCAGTTTGCGCTGTTCTGTGAAGGGAGTAGTACATAGCGTTGTACGAGATCTTCAGTTTCTTGGCAATTTCTCGCATGGAGTAGCCTTCATTTCTCAGAACAAGAATAGACTGACGAGTTTCAGAAGAAAGTTATTTGTTTCTGGCCATTTTGAGCCTGTAATCGAACCCACAAATGCTGATGCGCCAGATACTCAACTAGTCTAAAGAAGGCCAGATTTATTCCTTCTTTAATCAGTACAACAGTTTCAGCTGTGCTAACATAATTGCAAAAGGGTTTTCTAATGATCAATTAGCCTTTTAAAATGATAAACTTTAGCTTAGCTAACACAAAGTGCCATTGGAACACAGGAGTGATGGTTGCTGATAATGGGCCTCTGTATGTCTATGTAGTTCTTCCATAAAAAATCAGCTGTTTCTAGTTACAATAATCATTTACGACATTACCAATATCTACACTGTATTTCTGATCAATTTGATGTTCTTTTAATGGACCAAAAATGTGCTTTTCTTTCAAAAAGAAGGACATTACTAAGTGACCACAAACTTTTCAACGGTAGTGTATATATTTTATTTTTTACAAATCTATACTTGGAGTCCAAAATAATATTGCATTATGTACCTGTAGCGATTTTTTTCTCCCTCATCACTACTGTCCACGAGAGATTACCCATGCCATTAAAGAATGACATAGACATGACGACGGTTTATTCATTCAGTTGTTTATTTATTCTGTAGCTAGCTAGTGAACTTGGCCCTCTAATCCTCCTGCTTTACTAAGCTTTAGATTATTCAGTCAGGGTGTTGAACCTCGCCCTCCTCTCCCACCCTGGGAGCCAAAGATGTGTCCACCACCCCATATGGTGGCCCCAGCTGTGGTGCAGGGAGACTGACTGTCTGTCTGGGGCCCCAGCATCCAGCACTGGTTTTGTCAGCGAGTGTGGCAGCTGCAGGGCTGTGGCGGGGCGCAAGGGGACGAGTGTGGCGGGGTGGGAGTCCCAGAAGGGACAGAGAGAGGGCATGGCACAGCCCCGTTTAGTCCTCCTCTCAACAAGGTCCCCATCCCCATTGTAGCAGAGCCCCTCCTGGTAATAAAGCTGGCCGCGGGGTACACAAAGCCCCCAGATGGCACTCAGAGACATATCCATAATAATGGACACCAAACAAAAAGTCTAGCCCAGCCAGTGTGAGGATTAGAGTTCTACTTGGCCCTCCTTTACCCTGCCCAGTGAGGCTACGTCTGGAAGGGTGTTAACCCCCTTCTGAGTGGTCCACTATACATCTCCTCTCAGCTATGCCCTCATGCCAAGTGTGTGGCCATGTGTGCATTAAGAGGGAGGAGGGTGACATATTTTAATCTGGGCAGACATTTGATCCATTTAAAAATGTAATACTTGGATAGACAGTTCAGTTAAAAATAAGTGCAGTGTTTATGTCACAATTAACTTTGATCTTCGTCATCCATCCTTTGTACTGGTTTCTGTGGCACACCCTGATCTGTTTCACCTGTCTTTGTGCTTTTCTCCACCCCCTCCAGGTGTCGCTCATCTTCCCCATTATCCCCAGTGAATTTATACCTGTGTTCTCTGTTTATCTGTTGCCAGTTAGTTTTGTCCGTAAAGCTTACCAACGGTTTTCCCCTTGCTCCTGTCTGTTCTAGTTCCTGTTTTCTAGTTTTACCGGTTTTGACCATTCTGCCTACCCTAACCATGAGCCTGCCTGCCGTCCTGTACCTTGTCACACCACACTGGATTATTGACCTCTGCCTGCCCTAATCGTGAGACTGCCTGCTGTTCTGTACCTTTTGGACTCTGATCTGGATTACTGACCTCTGCCTGCCCTAATCGTGAGACTGCCTGCTGTTCTGTACCTTTTGGACTCTGATCTGGATTACTGACCTCTGCCTGCCCCTGACCTGTCGTTTTTGCCTGCCCCCTGTTCTAGTAATAAGCTTTGTTACTTCGACACTGTCTGCATCTGGGTCTTCCCTAAAACGTGATATTCGGACACCATTGGCTTTCATCTTCGTCATTCGTCCTTTGTACTGGTTTCTGACACCAGTGGCTTTGATCTGTGTCATATATACTTTGTACTGATTTCTGACACCATTGGCTTTGATCTTCATCATGCATCCTTTGTACTGGTTTCTGACACCAGTGGCTTTGATCTGTGTCATATATACTTTGTACTGATTTCTGACACCATTGGCTTTGATCTTCATCATGCATCCTTTGTACTGGTTTCTGACACCATTAGCCATGATCTTTGTCATCCATCCTACTGTTTATGCAGATGGTACCAAGTCACAAGTGAGGGAGGCACCTCCTCCAAGATGAACATACACAGAACGGAAAGATGAAAATACACAAATGTGACCAGATCTTCTGTGTCACCATAGAGCGGACACAAAGTGAGACCGAAAGGGCCGAGGCCTGGCCTGGTAGCAGGTGGAGCTCTTTGGAGACATAAAGCCAATCTCTCCCTCCGTCTCTTTGTCTCTGGGAGATACTTTTGGTCATGTAGTGTATGTGGACACATGCTCATCAAACATCTCATTCGAAAATCATGGGCATTAATACGGAGTTGGTCGCCCCTTTGCTGCTATAACAGCCTCCACTCTTCTGGGATGGCTTTCCAATTGATATTGTAACATTGCTGCAGGTACTTGCTTCCATTCAGCCACAAGAGCATTAATGAGGTCGGGCACTGCTCATGTCAGTGTTCCAATTCATCCCAAAGGTGTTCGATGGAGTTGAAGACAGGGCTCTGGGCAGGCCAGTCAAGTTCTTCCACACCGATCTCAACAACCATTTCTCTATGGACCTCGCTTTGTGCATGGGGTCATTGTCATGCTGAAACAGGAAAGGGTCTTCCTCAAACTGTTGCCACAAAGTTGGAAGCACAGAATCGTCTAAAATGTAATTGCATGCTGCAGCGTTAAGATTTCTGGAACTAACATGCTGACCACACCGCCCACATTGCGTGCCGGAGTGTCGCAAGATAAATGTACACATACATATTATATAACTTCATCCAAACTTCTCGCGAGCGTCTGTGCAGCCAAGCGCTAAAATAGAACTTGGTTCTATTTGTGACGCTTGATGCGCTGCAAGTCCCGCCTCTCCCATCTCCTCATTAGTTTTTTGGAGCATATACCCACATGGATTGTTGAAAACTGAATTGAAGTTCACACTCCAACCACCATATAAAGTCCACAGAAAAAGAAGAAGAAGAAGAGTGAAGTAGGAGAGATTACTAGAAATGAACTAGAATTCCAGTTTTATCTGTGAATTAATTGTTGGAGTAGAGAACACACATTTTGTGTGACTCGGAATGGGTCAAAATTCTACAAAGATCCAGGAGAAAAAGGACCTTGTGAATTTCAGGTAAAATAACAACCCAATGTTTATATCCCAAGCTAGCTAGCTAAAGGTCAATGAATGTTTTGTGTGTTTCGACATGTCCCCAGATTAATATAGTTAGTTTTGATATTTCAACCTGCGTGTCCTGATTGCGTCTGGTGTGGATGGACAAAATCAACATGCACGTGATGGTGCATGCAGACGTAGTCAGCATGTAAGGGGCATAGCCTGAACCATGACAAACAGCCCCAGACCATTATTCCACCTCCACCAAACTTTACAGTTGTCACTATGCCTTTGGGCTGGTAGCATTTTCCTGGCATCCACCAAACCCAGATTAGTCTGTCGGACTGCCAGATGGTGACGTGGGATTCATCACTCCAGAGAACACGTTTCCACTACTCCAGAGTACAATGGCTGCAAGCTTTACAACACTCCAGCAAAGGCTTGGCTTTGCTCATGGTGATCTTAAGACTTGTGTGTGGCTGCTCGCCCATGGAAACCCATTTCAAGATGCTCCGGACGAACAGTTATTGTGCTGACGTTGCCTCCAGAGGCAGTTTGCAACTCAGTAGTGAGTGTTGCATCCAAGGACAGACAATTTGTAAGCGCTACCCACTTCAGCACTCGGTGGTCCCGTTCTGTGAGCATGTGTGGCTTAACTGTTGTTGTCCTAGACTTTCCACTTCACAATAACAGCAGGGCAGCTCCAGCAGGGCTGAAATTTTACAAACTGACTTGTTGGGAAGATGACATCCTATGACGGTGCCACGTTGAAAGTCACTGAGCTCTTCAGTAAGGCCTTTCTACTACCTGTGTTTGTTTATGGAGATTGCATGGCTGTGCGCTTGATTTTATACACCTGTCAGCAAAAGGTGTGGCTGAAATAGCCGAACCCACTGATTTGAAAGGGTATCCACATACTGCTGTATATATAGTGTGTGTATATAGTGTATATATCGTGTGTGTATATAGTGTATATATAGTGTATGTTCTTTCTTTATTCCCTTATCTTTTCTTCTCGTGTCTTCCAGTGGATTTGTTTCATGCAGTTGGTCAGGCCTTCATCATTAACGATATAGTGACCGTAGCCACACAGCTGGCCCCCACCACACCGACAGGCCCTATCTGGTATAACTAGCACCAATCAAAGAGCATGTTGCACACAAACTGTCTATGAGGGGCACATTCATATCTGTATTTATCTTCCACTGAACAGCAAAGAGAGGCTGGTAAATTGGCTAACATCTCACCAGTTTTATAGAAATAGTTCATAATCCCTTGAGGGAAATTGGTTTTGTTTGTTTTTAATCATCATTTATATTGATGCTAATGTCAATGCTAAGGTACTGTAAGGTTAATGCAGCTGATGTTCTTAGTGTGTCTAGTACGGTATGTCTGACTTGACTTTCCTGTCTGGTCTGACACGTACTGGCTGGCTATCACTAAGTCCATTAATCATCTCCCAATCTCAGGGGAAATTTGTCACTCAAGTGACTGAGCTCAGAGTGCATTCATATGCAGACAGTCAGTCACACATGGCAACTGTATTTGCAAACATATCATCTCCTAGCTACATGCAAATATTGGAACAATGACCAATGAGTAAAGTCTGTGTGTCTAGGACTGGCACAATTACCATAGAACCATGTAACCGACGGTTATGGATGAAGACCGTCATGAAAATCAAATAAACCGTCATAACCGCTTAAAATCATTATTGTTGATCTTTCATGAACAAACAGCTGACTGAAGACGGGACGGCCAGGCATTCATGCCGGTTGAGTCAGTTTCTGCGATAAAATAGACTCTTAACAACGTGATGAAACTTTGTTGCCCCTTGCTGAAACAAACAAAACATGAATAGAATGATCTTGGAACCTCTAACCCTGGCAATTTGACTGGTAAACTCATGAGTATACTCAAAATGGCTGCCTGGTCCATGGTAATCTAGAATGTTCATTCAAATTATGTTAACTGATGTGTCTCATGCCATGGAATGTATACGTGAGTTTAATCAATAAATCACAGGACATATTGATATGTACACTTCCTGCTTTTTCTTCCTGCTTTTACTTCCTGCTTTGCTCCTATGGGTACACTCGCAATGGCTGCCAGTACACCCATTATGCCATCATTGACTTGAATGGTGATGCCTGTTCTATTCAGTCTATTTCTATAGCAGCACATGCAGTCAGGAGCGGAGGAAATTAGAAAATCTGTGTCAATATTTTTAAAAAAATGCTATTTGAACGGTTATTGCGGTGACCGCAGTCATTTGGCTGGCCAATGACCATCATCAAACATTCCATGACCGTCACAACCCTACTTGTGGTATCATCACACTCCTAAAAAGGTACTGTTGACATTACCAAGGGCTTTATGGCTTGATGACTCTTCTGTGTGCATTACAGAGAACAGGAACCAACGGTTAAGTGGTGTAATGTTGAAATGTGTTGTTGCAGCCAAGCCACAAACACATGCTCCACTCCTTGTCTCTTTTGTTTCTCTCTCTCTTCCTATTCGAGCGGAAACTTCTGGGCACGCCCCCCAGACCTGAACCCAGAATCTGAAAAAAAACTAACTGTCTGACAGCCTTTCAGGAGTGCTGAGGAGGAATTCAGGACTAAGTAGGAGCAACAAAACACAACAAATCATTTTGTACAACACTAGGGTGGTGACAGGGGAACTATTGCCAAGGTAGTAACATGGTGCTGTTCAACTGACCAAACGTTGTTATTTACATTAGGCACATTGTAGGTCATCATCCATTTTTGTATCTTCCTGCTTGTAGGATGTGTCCTTGCTAGATTAAAGATGCACCATGCAGAAATCGCTTCACCTTTTCCTGGCAGCTAGAATTCCAATAAGGATCGGCGTCACGTCAACGGGACAATTGTAAATCATGCCGCAACTTTAGAGAAACAACAAATGTCAGTACGTATGAATGTCTTATATCGGCTGAAAGGTTAAATTCGTGTTAATATAACTGCACTGTCCAATTTACAGAAGCTATTAGTGCAAAAAAATGCCATGCTATTGTTTGAGGAGAGCTACTAACAACAAAACACTTTTTTCACCGCGATAGGTTTGATAAATTCACCTCTGAAGATGAAATGTGTACTTATATTATGAAATCTTGCTCTGATTTATCCTCCAAAGGGTCCCAGAGATAACATGAAGTGGCATTTTGTTAGATAAAATCCTTTTTCATATCCTAAAAAGGTCCATATAGCATGCACGATAGATTTTGTATTTCCAGTCGTTCAATTTGCAAAGAAAGAAATCTGTGAAAATCTCACCCTAAATGTTGTTTCAACCAGTCAAATCCTAGAACGTAACGAGACTTCACTATATCATTAGGGGTGTAGTATATCCAATAGGACACCATATTTGGTCAGAGAGCGACGCCTTCATGGCACGCCGATGATGCGGGCGGTCTTCACTTGAACGACTCTAACTTTGTCAAATCAGCACCAATCGAGGTCAAACAAAGCTAGCTAGATAGCCACTGATAGCCAAGACCATGTATCTGTCGTAAAATGTAGCTACTAACCTTGTACGACAGCATGCCTTTTCATTTTGGACAAAAATAAGAATATTCAGAGTTGTGAAGTTATGAAAACTGGTTTTGCAAATGTTGAACTTATAATATGGCTACTAATACTGGAAAAGCTGAATCAAAGTCCAAGTATACATATTTGACGATATTCTTGCAGAAAAATGTAATATGAATGCAAGTGTCTCCTTCACGATTTGCCCAAGTGTACCTGGGAGACTTCACACTAAATGTCATGTAGTTCGCTCATACTTCAAGTTATCCGCCTGAATCTTTGCACATAGTGCTGCCATCTTGTGGACACAATCGGAATTACAACCAGAGTGATGGCTGGAAATGGGATCTTTCTGTTGCATTTAAAAAATGGTGGTAGAAAAAAAACTGTTTTTTTCTTTGTATTTTCTTCTACCAGATCTATTGTGTAATATTCTCCTACATTCAATTCACATTTCCACAAACTGCAAAGTGTTTCCTTTCAGATGGTTCCAAGAATATGCATATCCTTGCTTCAGGGCCTGAGCTACAGGCAGTTAGATTTGGGTGTCATTTCGGCAAAAAAAAAAAAAAAAAGGGGGCTATCCCTTAGGCAGGACGTGATGTCACCCAGTACACGAGACATGATGTGACCCAGGAGACATGATGTGACCCAGGAGACATGATGTGACCCAGGAGACATGATGTGACCCAGGAGACAGTACATGATGTCACCCAGGAGACAGTACATGATGTCACCCAGGAGACAGTACATGATGTGACCCAGGAGACAGTACATGATGTCACCCAGGAGACAGTACATGATGTCACCCAGGAGACAGTACATGATGTCACCCAGGAGACAGTACATGATGTCACCCAGGAGACAGTACATGATGTCACCCAGGAGACAGTACATGATGTCACCCAGGAGACAGTACATGATGTCACCCAGGAGACAGTACATGATGTCACCCAGGAGACAGTACATGATGTCACCCAGGAGACAGTACATGATGTCACCCAGGAGACAGTACATGATGTCACCCAGGAGACAGTACATGATGTCACCCAGGAGACAGTACATGATGTCACCCAGGAGACAGTACATGATGTCACCCAGGAGACAGTACATGATGTCACCCAGGAGACAGTACATGATGTCACCCAGGAGACAGTACATGATGTCACCCAGGAGACAGTACATGATGTCACCCAGGAGACAGTACATGATGTCACCCAGGAGACAGTACATGATGTCACCCAGGAGACAGTACATGATGTCACCCAGGAGACAGTACATGATGTCACCCAGGAGACAGTACATGATGTCACCCAGGAGACAGTACATGATGTCACCCAGGAGACAGGACAAGGGATAGTCAGCTCTATTACACTGAACAAAAATATAAAAGCAACAATTTAAAAGATGTTATAAAGAAATCAGTCAATTAAAAAAAATCAGTCAGTTATATTCATTAGGCCCTAATCTATGGATTTCACATGACTGGGAATTCAGATATACATCTGTGTTACGCACACCTCTAAAAAGAGGGAACGCAACTCCCTGCTGAAACTCAACTCTCCGTGAAGCGAAAGAGGTATGGACCGTAGGTGCGAGAAAGGACGACAAAGGCAGAATTTACCGTTACTAGGATTTATTTCCTACACGGTAATATGGGGAAAAGGGGCTGGACGGAACCAAAGGTTAAGAAAGTAAATATCAAAGCTCCCCCTCTCCTATCTAACCTGCCTACCCACTTAACTTACCTAACTTAGCACCACCTGGTGCCCTAACCAAAATACAGGGGGTGGTCCGCCCAGGTCTTACCTAGTGTGCCTAGACATTGAATATACTACGTGTATATGTATGCCCTCGGGCCTCTTGCCTAAGCACTCCCTAAGTGCCTTCCCCTTTCCCCCTGGGAACAAATGAAACAGAATAATAAACAATTTCACAAACACTTTACAACAAACAATTTCAATAATCAAAACAGTGCGTCCTATAACATATAACAGACATAACCAATCAGCTCCCTCAGCAACAACTTACATAGTACATACCAAATATCCTTGAGAAACAACCAACGCTTTAGCACTATCAAATTCTCCAGAAAAAATCTCTCTCTCTAATCTCTCTCTAATGATTTCTTCTCCTTCTGAACAGAACACTGGCTTTTATATCTTCTGGTGGCAATGGTGATTAGAGTCAGCTGCTTCTTGACGAGGGGGGGGGGTCAGCTCCAATCATCAATTAGCCTGGGGTCGACCAGTCAGCTGGTTGGGGATGCTTCCAGAAAGCCATCTCCTGAAACACACACACTCAAATACAACACAGAAACTTTTAAAAAAGGTATAATTTTTGTGAATGATATCATAAATAGGACTGGTGGAGTAATGTCACACATGCAGCTAACACAGACATATGGAAATGTCTGCTCTACCCAAAATTACAACCAATTAATTGCAGCATTACCACAAAAATGGAAGAGGCAGGTAGAAGGGGATAAAAGTAAGGAACTTGTATGTCGGCCTTATATTAAAGAACATAAATATTTAAAGAAAAGTGTGATAAATAAAAACATATACCAATTTAATTTAAGAACCAAAAAACTGACAGCTGTGCCATATAAATTGCAAAATAGTTGGGAAGAGATTTTCGATGTACCCATTCCATGGCACATGGTTTATGAATTGATACGCAAAACAACGCCGGATTCAAAACTTCGAATTTTTCAATTTAAATTATTGTACAAAATTCTTGCAACTAATAGAATGTTATATATATATGGGGGATACAATCTTCCCAGCTCTGTAGATTCTGCTGTGAGGAGGCAGAGTCATTAGACCATTTATTTTGGTATTGTCCGCATGTAGCTCGTTTTTGGTCACAGGTCCAGGAATGGTTGAAGAATTGCAACATTTGCGTAGAACTAACGCTACAGATAGCAATACTGGGGGATTTGAAAAGCCATAGTCAATCAATCAATAATATAATAATTATTTTAGCAAAAATGTTTATTTTTAATTTACAATCCGTGGAAGCTATGAGAATAGGAAGATTCAAATCTTTTGTGAAGCATCACAGCACAGTTGAAAAATATATGGCAAATAAAAATCCGAAATGGATGATGTTGGAAGATAGATGGGAAAGGTTGAGTGGAGCTGAAGGGTGGACTAATAACAAGATAAACAATGTAGGGCATACGGGATCTGTGAAATGTGTATAGGTGCGGAGCTATTGTGAAATAGCACAGTTACAAGTGGAAATCAAACTGGATGGACAACAGAAATAGAGGAAGGACTAAGAACAAACAAGAGAGAACTATTATAAAGTAGACTGTGTCTGTAAAATGTGTATAAGATGTATAAATTAAAGGTAAAAACAGAAATGTTTATCAGTTTACTCCAATTGGGGGATCGGTGGTAGGGTTTGCGGGGAATAATAATAAAGGTATACTCTTTAAAAAAAGTATGTATGTCTATGTAGGTATGTGTATGTATATATGTGTATATGTATGCATACGTGAATGGATATATATATTTACCCAAAAAAATATGGGGGATTGGAAATGATGCAGACAATTACATTGGAAGCAACATTCTTTCCGCAATATTAAGCTGATCCACCCCCCCCCAAAAAAACAACAACAAAAAAACAAAACAAAAACACAGAAACTGGGGAACGTAACAATCTGTTGGTCACAGATACTTAAAATAAAAAGGTAGAGACATGGATCAGAAAACCAGTTAGTATTTGGTGTGACCCCCATTTGCCTCATGCAGCACGACACATTTCCTTCACATAGAGTTGATCAGGCTGTTGATTGTGGCCTGTGGAATGTTGTCCCACTCCTCCTCAATAGCTGTGTGAAGTTGCTAGATGTTGGCTAGAACTGCAACACGCTGTCGTACACGTTGATCCAGAGCATCCCAAACATGCAGGCCATGGAAGAACTGGGGAATTGTATACAGATCCTTGGAGCCGTGCATTATCATGCTGAAACATGAGGTGACAGCGTTGGAAGAATGGCACGACAATGGGCCTCAGGATCTCTGCAATTGTGTTTGTTGTCTGTAGCTTGTGCCTGCCAATACCATAACCCCACTGCCACCATGGGGCACTCCGTTCACAACTTTGACATCAGCAAACCGCTCGCCCACATGACGCCATACACGCTGTCTACCATTTTCCCGCTACTATTTAAATCGGGATTCATTCATGAAGACAGGAGTTAAATTGACTTGCCTGGTTAAATAAAGGTTACATTAAAAAATGAATGAAGAGCACACTTCTCCAGCGTGCCAGTGGCCAACTTCTCCAGCGTGCCAGTGGCCATCGAAGGTGAGCATTTGCCCACTGAAGTCGGTTACGACGCCGAACTGCAGTCAGGTCAAGACCCTGGTGCGGACAACAAGCACGCAGATAAGCTTCCCTGAGAGGGTTTCTGACAGTTTGTGCAGAAATTCTTTGGTTGTGCAAACCCACAGTTTCATCAGCTATCCGGGTGACTGGCATCCTCTACCTGCCAGATGTGGAGGTCCTGGTCTGTGGCTGTGAGGTTGGTTGGACATTCTGTGAAATTCTCTAAAATGACGTTGAAGGCGGCTTATGGTAGAGAAATTAACATTAAATTCTCTGGCAACAGCTCTGGTCGACATTCCTGCAGTGAGCATGCCAATTGCACTCTCCCTCAACTTGAGACATCTGTGGCATTGTGTTGTGTGAAAACACTGCACATTTTAGTGGCCTTTTATTGTCCCCAGCACAAGGTGCACCTGTGTAACGATCATGCTGTTTAATTAGCTTCTTGATATGCCACACCTGTCAGGTGGATGGATTATCTTGGCAAAGGAGAAATGCTCACTAACAGGGATGTAAACAAATGTGTGCACAAAATTAGAAAGAAATAAGCTTTTGTGTGCGTATGGACCATTTCTGGGATCTTTTATTTCCACTCATGAAACATGAGAACAACACTTTATATGTTGCATTTATATTTTTATTCAGTGTAATAAGGAACAGCTAATCACCCTGACTGGAGTAAGTCAGCGTAAAGATTCTCAAAGCTATACCTACACAACTACTCAACTGCCAGAGCAAGGAGGGACATGTTAGCGCGTAGATATAGCCTGCTAGCACATAACGTTCTGAGAACCATATATTTGTTAGAGCTTGGTGAGAGCGTGGTTGTGTTATGGTTATTTTTCATAAACAACATTCTGGGAATGGTGCAGGATAGTTACTTTGGAACATTCTCAGCACATTTGAACTTGACTAATAACTTTATTTTCTTGGTATTTCATTACTTTAACGGAACGTTTCCTAAAAGTTCAAACATGGTTACATTTAATTGACTTTTTGGTACTGTTCTAGGAACGTTCTCCAACTCGTTTGATATTGGGAATGTTCTCAAATAGTTCAAAGAATGTTAAGAAACAACATTCTCCTGTGGGAATTTCAATACTTCAACGTAACATTTCCCCATGGTTCTATTTAAAGTCATGTTTTCAGAATGTTCAGAAAACGATAATAAACACCGTTTTTCTGTGGGAATTTCAGTACTTCAGCATAGCGATGTCTGCCAGTTTCCTCATGGTTCTTTTTAAAGTCATGTTCTCAGAACATTAGAAAACATTCCATAAAAAAATGCAAGAAAACATTAGTAACGTTCAAGTATGTTATTGAAAAACATATACATTATTTTCTAAGCAAAACTCTCTCTATCCTCTATCTTGTTAAATGTGTTCAGGTGTTTTGGTCACGTCCACTAATTGGCCACACCTGATCTTAATGAGTGCTTGTTTCCTTTGAAATGGGGTCTGTTTGAATAGACTAAAATCAATAGTTTTGTATGAGTAAAAAAAAAAACATGGAACACTAGCTCCATCCTGGTGGCGCAGTGGACTAATTCCATGGATAGAGAACAGAAGATCATAGGTTTGAGTCTTACTGATGCTGTTTGCCACAATCAAGTGTTTGCATGATTAATACTTAAGCAAATAAATTTTCATGTGTTGTATCTGTACTTGGAGTTCAAAACAGTTAACCTAAACTAGCATTGTTATTAAAAGTCTTATTAAAACATTCAGTGAAAGCTTTAAGGAAGTTATTCAAAAACCTCCAAATAACCTATCATTTCTGTTCTCAGACCGTTAATAAAACCTCCCAGGAAAACTTTCAGGGAACCAAAGTAACACTTTCTCAAAACCTCCCTGCAACCTAAAAATAAACTCTCCCAGAACAAGCAAATGTTCACTTCCATTCTCAGAATGGTTAAAGGGGCACTACCCCCACTGATTTAGCCTCGTTTTTTGGCTTGCTCCTCAAGAAACGCTGGCGGCAATGACAGAAGCCAAACGGGAGTCGGATTGGGGGTGTGGTTTGAGTGGGTGTGTCCTTGCCACCATCAAGACACAACCATCTGTCAGAACGTTTCCCGCAGTTGTTTCCCCCCCACTCAATCACAACAAACAAACCTCATGCATGTTGAGTTCAATAACTACAGGCAGGCGTATTGTGAGATGCCAGAGGAAACTTTGAATAGATCAATAGCCTACGGAGTAATATGAGAAGAATGCCATTGCTGAATTTATGTCGATATTCTTAACCAAGTGGTTTGATAACTTTCTAACGCGGTAAGAGGTCCATGTAGAATAAACACGTTTTACCATAATACCACAGAGGCATTGTTCTGCTAATATAACAATGCACCTTTCACCTTTCATTGTCATTCCCAGCTGATACAGATACTGTGCCTATCAACACTGTCTGGTTGTAATGGGGCTAACTTGGCAAACATGTGGTCATACCTTCCTGTATGGTGTCCTGTATAAAACAGGAGTTCCCTGATCCTGGTGCCGAACAAATACACAGGGTTTGATACAATTCAATAATTCAAAAAAGACAATACAAGTAAAAGTTGTGTCTAGTCAAATGTGAATGCCATTTAGAGCAGGTATGGGGAACTTTGACTGTGGTGGGGTCACAAGAAATCTGAACTCATCAGGAGGGGCCGCCATGGGACGGAGAGAAGATTTAGCAATTTTATAACTCATTTAATGCACATTTTTAAGTTTTAGAGTTAATCTGTTGCAATCTTACAAATTTTGCCATAGGGTGGAGAGAAATGTTTGCAGTTTTAAATATGATATCTGAGTGAAACTGACTAACAAAATCAATGGGGGCCCGCTACAAGTTTAGATAGCTGGCCACTAGACTAACCCACCAATCAAAAAAATGTTAGCTGACATGGGCTAATTGAGTGACTATCAGTGACAGCAGCAGGCAATCCTCATAACCAATATACTTCTTCATCTTACGAGGTGGTGTTGACTGGGAGGGCCTGTGACAGGATGATACAAAAGACAAAAGAGAGGTAAAATGCATTTTGTTATAAAGGAAGGACAACGCTTTTTGAGTTTACTCCTTGTATCAGCTGGGCTGGCTAATTAACCTACTATTTTATCAAACCGAGTATTTTTTATACACATTTCATATTACACAGATTACCGTTGTTGATGAAGCTGTCTGTTTCAACAGGGCAGTAACTCGGGTCAAGCTTATTATAGGTCGCCACTAGTTACCACAGCCACAAAGTCATACAGGCTGCCTATTTGTGACCGACTACCTCAATTTGGTCTTATGTAGTAACATTTGCAATTGTGTTTTTTACATTGGATAAAAGTATTGACTAAGAGCTAGAAAATGGTATATCACACACTGCAGTTGAGGAACAAATGGGAAAGTAATTCTGCTTTGAAAGTTGATCAACTTGTAACCCCACTTTTTATAAAAATGGCCCTTATATGTTTTGGGACATCTATTGGAGAGCTCGTCTTTGTCTACACCCATTCAGCGTTGTTCACACCCTCTTAAGCCTTAACCCCATCCATCTCTTTAAAGCATGTGAGGCCATGTGCTAAACAGTGAGTATGGTAGTGTACAACCAAAGATTTCAAGACTAAAGGCTGGTTTATACTACTTCTATCTACATGTTTGTAGACAGTTGTCGCAGTGACATCATGAACATTCTATTGTCATCCGACATCAAACTTGATGTTGTCGGTATGAAAAAGTATAAACACAAAAATGACAGGCTGCATGACATCAGCAGCCGATTGAGGTAGAATGAGGTAGTATGTACATGTAGATATGGTTAAAGTGACTGCATATATGATGAACAGAGAGTAGCAGCAGCATAAAAGAGGGGTTGGTGAGTGGTGGGTGGGACACAATGCAGATAGCCCGGTTAGCCAATGTGCGGGAGCACTGGTTGGTCGGCCCAATTGAGGTAGTATGTTCATGAATTTATAGCTAAAGTGACTATGCATATATGATAAACAGAGAGTAGCAGCAGCGTAAAAAGAGGGGTTGGGGGGGGGCACACAATGCAAATAGTCCGGGTAGCCATTTGATTACCTGTTCAGGAGTCTTATGGCTTGGGGGTAAAAACAGTTGAGAAGCCTTTTTGTCCTAGACTTGGCACTCCGGTACCGCTTGCCATGCGGTAGTAGAAAGAACAGTCTATGACTGGAGTGGGTGGGGTCTTTGACAATTTTTAGGGCCTTCCTCTGACACCTGGATGGCAAGCAGCTTAGCCCCAGTGATGTACTGGGCCGTACACACTACCCTCTGTAGTGCCTTGCGGTCAGAGGCTGAGCAATTGCCGTACCAGGCAGCGATACAACCAGTCAGGATGCTCTCGGTGTTGCAGCTGTAGAACCTTTTGAGGATCTCAGGACCCATGCCAAATCTTTTCAGTTTCCTGAGGGGGAATAGACTTTGTCGTGCCCTCTTCACGACTGTCTTGGTGTGTTTAGATCATTCTAGTTTGTTGGTGATGTGGACACCAAGGAACTTGAAGCTCTCAACCTGCTCGACTACAGCCCTGTCGATGAGAATGGGGGCGTGCTCGGACCTCCTTTTCATGTAGTCCACAATCATCTCCTTAGTCTTGGTTACGTTGAGGTATAGTTTGTTATTCTGGCACCACCCAGCCAGGTCTCTGATCTCCTCCCTACAGGTTGTCTCGTCGTTGTCGGTGATCAGGCCTACCACTGTTGTGTCATCTGAAAACTTAATGATGGTGTTGGAGTCGTGCCTGGCCATGCAGTCGTAGGTGAACAGGGAGTACAGGAGGGGACTGAGCACGCACCCCTGTGGAGTTCCAGTTTTGGGAATCAGCGTGGCAGATGTGTCGCTACCTACCCTCACCACCTGGGGGCGGCCCGTCAGGAAGTCCAGGATCCAGTTGCAGAGGTAGGTGTTTAGTCCCAGGATCCTTAGCTTAGTGATGAGCTTTGAGGGAACTATGGTGTTGAATGCTGAGCTGTAGTCAATGAATAGCATTCACACATAAGTGTTCCTTTTGTCCAGGTGTGAAAAGGCAGTGTGGAGTGCAATAGAGATTGCATCATCTGTGGATCTGTTTGGGCAGTATGCAAATTGGAGTGTGTCTAGGGTTTCTGAGATAATAGTGTTGATGTGAGCCATTACCAACCTTTCAAAGCACTTCATGGCTACGGACGTGAATGCTACGGGTCTGTAGTCATTCAGGCATGTTGCCTTTGTGTTCTTGGGCACAGGGACTATGGTGGTCTGCTTGAAACATGTTGGTATTACAGACTCAATCAGGGACATGTTGAAAATGTCAGTGAAGACACCTGCCAGTTGGTCAGCACATGTTCGGAGCACACGTCCTGGTAATCCATCTGGCCCCGCAGCCTTGTGTATGTTAACCTGTTTAAAGGTCTTACTCACTTCGGCTACGGAGAGCTTGATCACACAGTCGTCCAGAATAGCTGATGCTCTCATGCATGTCTTGCCTCGAAGCGAGCATAGAAGTGTTTTAGCTTGTCTGGTAGGCTCGTGTCACTGGGCAGCTCGTGGCTGTGCTTCCCTTTGTAGTCTGTAATAGTTTGCAAGCCCTGCCACATAACACGAGTGTCGGAGCCGGTGTAGTATGATTCAATCTTAGCCCTGTATTGACGCTTTGCCTGTTTGATGGTTCGTCGCAGGGCATAGCAGGATTTCTTATAAGCTTCCGGGTTAGAGTCCCGCACCTTGAAAGCGGCAGCTCTACCCTTTAGCTCAGTGCGAATGTTGCCTGTAATCCATGGCTTCTAGTTGCGGTATGTATGTACGGTCACTGTGGGGACGACGGCCTCGATGCACTTATTGATAAAGCCAGTGACTGATGTGGTGTACTCCGCAATGTCATCGGAAGAATCCCGGAACAAGTTCCTGTCTGTGATAGCAAAACAGTCCTGTAGTTTAGCATCTGCTTCATCTGACCACTTTTTTATAGACCGAGTCACTGGTGCTTCCTGCTTTAATTTTTGCTTGTAAGCAGGAATCAGGAGGATAGAGTTGTGGTCGGATTTACCATATCGGTACAGTGTAAATGTAAACGGTACAGTGAAATGGTTACTCGCATAGTGAAGTGTTTTGTTTAGACATGTAGCTAGCTAGCTAGCTAAACAATGAACCATAATCCCAACTCATAGCATTACTTCCCTGCATTAATCTACAGTTAGCTAAAGCTCACCAACTAGCTAGGTTCAATGTTAGCTAGTTAGCAAACATAAGGCTATTCCTAGCAATGCAAATGGCTCTGAGTTATGTACAATTTGTACAATTTCTCTTCTTAAAATGTGATTTTAACACTAACCCTAAACTTAACACAACCTTAACTACACTGCTGACCTTATGCCTAACCCTAATCTTAAATTAAGACCAAAAAGCACATTTTTGTTTTCATAATTTTTTTACCATGTAACCAAATGTGTACTTTGTGGCTAGAGGAACCTTAATTCTATGCTTTACAGATGCTAACGTGTAATTGCTTTTTAGGGACAGTCACTCTTTAAAATGTTTTCATTTTTATCAGTCAGGAAACGTATGGCTTCATTCCCAGAAGTTAAACAATGGGAAACCAAAAATGTATGTTCCCACTACTTCCGAGGAACCAAATGTGCTAGCTGGGAGCCTGCTCTTGGTAGTTTTCCTCATACCCTGCTGTTTTCCTTATACTCTGCTGAACAACAGTAAGTTACATTAGGCCAGTCAACAGTTTATAGTAATGAGTCTTCTTTAATAAGACTGGATGAGTTGAGTACACACTTAGAAAATTATATCTAGAGCCTCTTCATGAGTGATGTACAGTAAGCTGTCAAATAACTAGACTAACCAGCTCAATGCGAAACAGTGTCTAAATGGAAAGAGGAAGTTTCTTCAGAGCAGTATGTTGCATGTTGAGAGAAGGCTAGTCCTTATTTAATGTCACAATGTGAGAGTTTGTGGCTGGGGATTGGGGAAGGAAGGATGTGTCTGGCAGGCTCTCGGAATGTGTTCCAAATGGCACCCTATTCCCTATATAGTGCACTACATAAGGCTCTGGTCAAAGTAATGCACATTGTAGGAAATAGGGTGCAATTTGGGATGCAGCCCCGATGTGTCTGTAGATGGCCCAGACAGAGACCTTTGAGTCTCGGACTTGTCTGATAGGGAGGCAAGGCTTCCCTAATTGGTGTGCTGGGTGCAGGGCTGGAGCACAATTAAGCATTTTCTAGCAGGATTAGACAAAGACGAGGACTGTTTCGGTCGAAAGCAACTCTTCATTGTGACCCCCCCTTCTCTTCTCTCATCCAATACCCCCTAAAAAAGACAACTGTCTCAGTGTTCGGAGAGTTTCACCATAGGTGTGCAAATGTGGAAGTCTATGGTGCCAATATCCCAATGAAACAAACATTCATTTGATAGGCTTCCGTCATCCCTTACTGAAGCCTGCCTGCTTCAGTAAGAGGCGATGACTGCAACAAACGCATTGCTTTGTATTTTTATTGGTTGTGGTTTGAAGTGTCTGTCCAACTGTATTTAGCTCAAACATGTGTCACATTCACAGCTTTAGCCAAGACAATGCACTCTCTTGTTGTGTCATTGTTTATGCTATTACTTTATGGTTTGAATAAGTGTCCTGTGATCTGTTGGTCCAAATTTTAAGGGCTTGTCTAACATTCGCCTCTCAGTGTCAGGCCATTGAGGGCAGGCAGGTTGGTTGGCACTTGTGCCTACTGTCTACCATGTCAGAATTGGATGGACACACAGTATTTATCCATCTCATTCACAGCCCAGGGATCAGCTTTAAAGAGTAATTAGAAATTGACATGTGTCACAGGAACCACAAAGTGCACAGCTCTTTGAGTCTCACAAACAGGACAGCACCATCACAACCCATAGAGCGGCGCACAATTGGCCCAGCGTAGTCCGGGTTAGGAGAGGGTTTTGGCCTACCCCGGCCAAACCCAGAAGACGCTGGGCGAATTGTGCGCCGCCCTATGGGACTCGCCTGGATTCGAACCATGAACTGTAGTGACACCTCTTGCGCTGAGATGCAGTCCCTTAGACTGGTGCGCCACTCTACAGTCCATTTGCACACGCAGGGCCCACGCCTGAGTGTGTGGTCATTGAGACAGCACGCCAAGCGCACGTACGTCAGGACACAGGGTAAATGTGCTTTTAATGGCTCTTAAGTTTTAGTAGACAAGCAGGCTTTTGTGGGGAGATGGCCTGAACAACGTACCACCTTCTTTTCTTCAGGAGCTTTGTCTGTCATGGTCGGGTGGACGTGGAGAGGAGTGGGACTGGAGGATGGGCAGTGTGTGTGTTCTCAGGTCTCTTACCTACATACACACATAAACACACACTGAGTTGTTCACCCTGGATTCACTTGATATACTTAATAAGTTTCCACTTTGTTCTATGATGATTGTTTACAATTCTCTTAAGGATCACTCTCTTTCTCTTCCTTCTCTGGTGCTGCATCTCACACCCTCTCCAACTCTGGATCTGTTCATAAAGGTGATATGAACATACTGTATATATTTCTGTATGAAGGTGATTTCCTGTGCTGCACCTAAAACCACTTCATAGCCTAGCTAACCCTCACAGAGATGTATCCATTCACATCCAGTCCACAGCTCCTCTGTTGCAGTCCATAGCTTCTCAGTTCCAGTCCACAGCTCCTCTGTTCCAGTCCACAGCTCCTCAGTTCCAGTCCACAGCTCCTCTGTTCCAGTCCACAGCTCCTCTGTTCCAGTCCACAGCTCCTCTGTTCCAGTCCACAGCTCCTCTGTTCCAGTCCACAGCTCCTCTGTTCCAGTCCACAGCTCCTCTGTTCCAGTCCACAGCTCCTCTGTTCCAGTCCACAGCTCCTCTGTTCCAGTTCACAGCTCATCTGTTCCAGTCCACAGCTCCTCTGTTCCAGTTCACAGCTCATCTGTTCCAGTCCACAGCTCTTCTGTTCCAGTCCACAGCTCCTCTGTTCCAGTCCACAGCTCCTCTGTTCCAGTCCACAGCTCCTCTGTTCCAGTCCACAGCTCCTCTGTTCCAGTCTACAGCTCCTCTGTTCCAGTCCACAGCTCCTCTGTTGAAATCCACAGTTCCTCTGTTGCAGTCCGGTATCATCCAGTCCACAGTATCATTCATAAGTGCTTAGGAACTTTGTAAATGGCTTACTTCTGCTATTGCCTAGTTCTCACTGCTTTGTCTGTCTTGAGTAGGGCTCAGTTCAGTAATATCTGTGGTATGGGGACAGGCTGGGGTGTAGTGTGGAGAGAACAGACTGTTTATTGCTACATAGCTGATGGCTGCTGTCTATGAATAGTACAGGAAGACTACTGTATGTTCCTGTCAGACACTGCTGAAAGCCGTGGGTGATGCTGAGAGCCATGCTCTGAGAATATAACTGCACTGCAAAATGCCTCACTTCTCCACCACTAAATCCATGTTTAAGTCCCAGCTCATGTCAGCAACAACTATAGGCAGAGAGGAATATATTGTGTGTCACGTTATGCGGGATCTTACTTCAACCCACTAATGTTTCCTCTCAAATACATTTCTCTAGTGATTCCCACACACATTCACCACATAGTCACAAATGGCTTTCAGTTCTCAGCCAGGGAGGGACGCCTGTGTAGTAGACTGACCCTTATTGGTAGCCAATCAAATGAGGGAACCCCAAGGTAGCCAAGTCAATTTGACACATATTGAGATGTAGGTCTCTTTGACACAGAGATCCAGGCGTAATGAGCAATCCACACATAGTTCTGTCTCTACACTGGATGGACAGAATGGAAAGAAACAGGAATATTATGTTCTACCATAATCACTGCTCCACAATCACCTAGTATCTGGTTTAATGTAAAACATACTACATTTTATCAGTACAGTATATATGACATAGCTGAGTGCAGGCAGGCTCAGGGGGCAGGTTCTCTGAGGTTGTCTCCCTCTCCTTCACTCTCCCGTTAGTATCAACATCAACACACAGAGAGAAGCAGGCTCTCCTTCACTCTCCCGTTAGTATCAACATCAACACACAGAGAGAAGCAGGTTCTCCTTCACTCTCCCGTTAGTATCAACATCAACACACAGAGAGAAGCAGGCTCTCCTTCACTCTCCCGTTAGTATCAACATCAACACACAGAGAGAAGCAGGCTCTCCTTCACTCTCCCGTTAGTATCAACATCAACACACAGAGAGAAGCAGGTTCTCCTTCACTCTCCCGTTAGTATCAACATCAACACACAGAGAGAAGCAGGCTCTCCTTCACTCTCCCGTTAGTATCAACATCAACACACAGAGAGAAGCAGGCTCTCCTTCACTCTCCCGTTAGTATCAACATCAACACACAGAGAGAAGCAGGCTCTTAGCACAGATCCCCCATCCATGATTCATACTTCCCCCCTGACTGCACTGCACGTCTCAACTTTATACAACGGCAACAGGAGCACTCTCCTCTCCACTGTGGCCCACTGGCTAATTATAGCTGCTGCTGTGGCCCACTGGCTAATTATAGCTGCCGCTGTGGCCCACTGGCTAATTATAGCTGCTGCTGTGGCCCACTGGCTAATTATAGCTGCTGCTGTGGCCCACTGGCTAATTATAGCTGCTGCTGTGGCCCACTGGCTAATTATAGCTGCTGCTGTGGCCCACTGGCTAATTATAGCTGCTGCTGTGGCCCACTGGCTAATTATAGCTGCTGCTGTGGCCCACTGGCTAATTATAGCTGCTGCTGTGGCCCACTGGCTAATTATAGCTGCTGCTGTGGCCCACTGGCTAATTATAGCTGCTGCTGTGGCCCACTGGCTAATTATAGCTGCTGCTGTGGCCCACTGGCTAATTATAGCTGCTGCTGTGGCCCACTGGCTAATTATAGCTGCTGCTGTGGCCCACTGGCTAATTATAGCTGCTGCTGTGGCCCACTGGCTAATTATAGCTGCTGCTGTGGCCCACTGGCTAATTATAGCTGCTGCTGTGGCCCACTGGCTAATTATAGCTGCTGCTGTGGCCCACTGGCTAATTATAGCTGCCGCTGCTGTGGCCCACTGGCTAATTATAGCTGCTGCTGTGGCCCACTGGCTAATTATAGCTGCTGCTGTGGCCCACTGGCTAATTATAGCTGCCGCTGCTGTGGCCCACTGGCTAATTATAGCTGCTGCTGTGGCCCACTGGCTAATTATAGCTGCTGCTGTGGCCCACTGGCTAATTATAGCTGCTGCTGTGGCCCACTGGCTAATTATAGCTGCTGCTGTGGCCCACTGGCTAATTATAGCTGCTGCTGTGGCCCACTGGCTAATTATAGCTGCTGCTGTGGCCCACTGGCTAATTATAGCTGCTGCTGTGGCCCACTGGCTAATTATAGCTGCTGCTGTGGCCCACTGGCTAATTATAGCTGCTGCTGTGGCCCACTGGCTAATTATAGCTGCTGCTGTGGCCCACTGGCTAATTATAGCTGCTGCTGTGGCCCACTGGCTAATTATAGCTGCTGCTGTGGCCCACTGGCTAATTATAGCTGCTGCTGTGGCCCACTGGCTAATTATAGCTGCTGCTGTGGCCCACTGGCTAATTATAGCTGCTGCTGTGGCCCACTGGCTAATTATAGCTGCTGCTGTGGCCCACTGGCTAATTATAGCTGCTGCTGTGGCCCACTGGCTAATTATAGCTGCTGCTGTGGCCCACTGGCTAATTATAGCTGCCGCTGCTGTGGCCCACTGGCTAATTATAGCTGCTGCTGTGGCCCACTGGCTAATTATAGCTGCTGCTGTGGCCCACTGGCTAATTATAGCTGCTGCTGTGGCCCACTGGCTAATTATAGCTGCTGCTGTGGCCCACTGGCTAATTATAGCTGCTGCTGTGGCCCACTGGCTAATTATAGCTGCTGCTGTGGCCCACTGGCTAATTATAGCTGCTGCTGTGGCCCACTGGCTAATTATAGCTGCTGCTGTGGCCCACTGGCTAATTATAGCTGCTGCTGTGGCCCACTGGCTATTTATAGTTGCTGCTGTGGCCCACTGGCTAATTATAGCTGCTGCTGTGGCCCACTGGCTATTTATAGCTGCTGCTGTGGCCCACTGGCTATTTATAGCTGCCGCTGTGGCCCACTGGCTAATTATAGCTGCCGCTGCTGTGGCCCACTGGCTAATTATAGCTGCCGTTGCTGTGGCCCAATGGCTAAATATAGTTGCCGCCGATGTGGTTCACTGGTTAATTATAGCTGCCATTGCTGTGGCCCACTGGCTAATTATAGCTGCCGTTGCTGTGGCCCAATGGCTAAATATAGTTGCCGCCGATGTGGTTCACTGGCTAATTATAGCTGCCGCTGCTGTGGCCCACTGGCTAATTATAGCTGCTGCTGTGGCCCACTGGCTAATTATAGCTGCTGCTGTGGCCCACTGGCTAATTATAGCTGCTGCTGTGGCCCACTGGCTATTTATAGCTGCTGCTGTGGCCCACTGGCTATTTATAGCTGCCGCTGTGGCCCACTGGCTAATTATAGCTGCCGCTGCTGTGGCCCACTGGCTAATTATAGCTGCCGTTGCTGTGGCCCAATGGCTAAATATAGTTGCCGCCGATGTGGTTCACTGGTTAATTATAGCTGCCATTGCTGTGGCCCACTGGCTAAATATAGTTGCCGCCGATGTGGTTCACTGGCTAATTATAGCTGCCGCTGCTGTGGCCCACTGGGTAAATATAGCTGCCGGTGCTGTGGTCCACTGGCTGATTATAGCTGCCTCTGCTGTGGCCCACTGGCTAATTATAGCTGCCGCTGCTGTGGTCCACTGGCTAATTATAGCTGCCGCTGCTGTGGTCCACTGGCTAATTATAGCTGCCGCTGCTGTGGTCCACTGGCTAATTATAGCTGCCGCTGCTGTGGTCCACTGGCTAATTATAGCTGCCGCTGCTGTGGTCCACTGGCTGATTATAGCTGCCGCTGCTGTGGTCCACTGGCTAATTATAGCTGCTGCTGTGGCCCACTGGCTAATTATAGCTGCTGCTGTGGCCCACTGGCTAATTATAGCTGCTGCTGTGGCCCACTGGCTAATTATAGCTGCTGCTGTGGCCCACTGGCTAATTATAGCTGCTGCTGTGGCCCACTGGCTAATTATAGCTGCTGCTGTGGCCCACTGGCTAATTATAGCTGCTGCTGTGGCCCACTGGCTAATTATAGCTGCTGCTGTGGCCCACTGGCTAATTATAGCTGCTGCTGTGGCCCACTGGCTAATTATAGCTGCTGCTGTGGCCCACTGGCTAATTATAGCTGCTGCTGTGGCCCACTGGCTAATTATAGCTGCTGCTGTGGCCCACTGGCTATTTATAGTTGCTGCTGTGGCCCACTGGCTAATTATAGCTGCTGCTGTGGCCCAATGGCTATTTATAGCTGCTGCTGTGGCCCACTGGCTATTTATAGCTGCCGCTGTGGCCCACTGGCTAATTATAGCTGCCGCTGCTGTGGCCCACTGGCTAATTATAGCTGCCGTTGCTGTGGCCCAATGGCTAAATATAGTTGCCGCCGATGTGGTTCACTGGTTAATTATAGCTGCCATTGCTGTGGCCCACTGGCTAATTATAGCTGCCGTTGCTGTGGCCCAATGGCTAAATATAGTTGCCGCCGATGTGGTTCACTGGCTAATTATAGCTGCCGCTGCTGTGGCCCACTGGCTAATTATAGCTGCTGCTGTGGCCCACTGGCTAATTATAGCTGCTGCTGTGGCCCACTGGCTAATTATAGCTGCTGCTGTGGCCCACTGGCTATTTATAGCTGCTGCTGTGGCCCACTGGCTATTTATAGCTGCCGCTGTGGCCCACTGGCTAATTATAGCTGCCGCTGCTGTGGCCCACTGGCTAATTATAGCTGCCGTTGCTGTGGCCCAATGGCTAAATATAGTTGCCGCCGATGTGGTTCACTGGTTAATTATAGCTGCCATTGCTGTGGCCCACTGGCTAAATATAGTTGCCGCCGATGTGGTTCACTGGCTAATTATAGCTGCCGCTGCTGTGGCCCACTGGGTAAATATAGCTGCCGGTGCTGTGGTCCACTGGCTGATTATAGCTGCCTCTGCTGTGGCCCACTGGCTAATTATAGCTGCCGCTGCTGTGGTCCACTGGCTAATTATAGCTGCCGCTGCTGTGGTCCACTGGCTAATTATAGCTGCCGCTGCTGTGGTCCACTGGCTAATTATAGCTGCCGCTGCTGTGGTCCACTGGCTAATTATAGCTGCCATTGCTGTGGCCCACTGGCTGATTATAGCTGCCGCTGCTGTGGTCCACTGGCTGATTATAGCTGCCGCTGCTGTGGTCCACTGGCTGATTATAGCTGCCATTGCTGTGGCCCACTGGCTGATTATAGCTGCCGCTGCTGTGGTCCACTGGCTAATTATAGCTGCCGCTGCTGTGGTCCACTGGCTAATTATAGCTGCCGCTGCTGTGGTTCACTGGCTAATTATAGCTGCCGCTGCTGTGGCCCACTGGGTAAATATAGCTGCCGGTGCTGTGGTCCACTGGCTGATTATAGCTGCCACTGCTGTGGCCCACTGGCTAATTATAGCTGCTGCTGTGGCCCACTGGCTAATTATAGCTGCTGCTGTGGCCCACTGGCTAATTATAGCTGCTGCTGTGGCCCACTGGCTATTTATAGCTGCTGCTGTGGCCCACTGGCTATTTATAGCTGCCGCTGTGGCCCACTGGCTAATTATAGCTGCCGCTGCTGTGGCCCACTGGCTAATTATAGCTGCCGTTGCTGTGGCCCAATGGCTAAATATAGTTGCCGCCGATGTGGTTCACTGGTTAATTATAGCTGCCATTGCTGTGGCCCACTGGCTAAATATAGTTGCCGCCGATGTGGTTCACTGGCTAATTATAGCTGCCGCTGCTGTGGCCCACTGGGTAAATATAGCTGCCGGTGCTGTGGTCCACTGGCTGATTATAGCTGCCTCTGCTGTGGCCCACTGGCTAATTATAGCTGCCGCTGCTGTGGTCCACTGGCTAATTATAGCTGCCGCTGCTGTGGTCCACTGGCTAATTATAGCTGCCGCTGCTGTGGTCCACTGGCTAATTATAGCTGCCGCTGCTGTGGTCCACTGGCTAATTATAGCTGCCATTGCTGTGGCCCACTGGCTGATTATAGCTGCCGCTGCTGTGGTCCACTGGCTGATTATAGCTGCCGCTGCTGTGGTCCACTGGCTGATTATAGCTGCCGCTGCTGTGGTCCACTGGCTGATTATAGCTGCCGCTGCTGTGGTCCACTGGCTAATTATAGCTGCCGCTGCTGTGGTCCACTGGCTAATTATAGCTGCCGCTGCTGTGGTTCACTGGCTAATTATAGCTGCCGCTGCTGTGGCCCACTGGGTAAATATAGCTGCCGGTGCTGTGGTCCACTGGCTGATTATAGCTGCCACTGCTGTGGCACACTGGCTAATTATAGCTGCCATTGCTGTGGCCCACTGGCTAATTATAGCTGCCGCTGCTGTGGTCCACTGGCTAAATATAGCTGCCGCTGCTGTGGTCCACTGGCTAATTATAGCTGCCGCTGCTGTGGTCCACTGGCTAATTATAGCTGCCGCTGCTGTGGTTCACTGGCTAATTATAGCTGCCGCTGCTGTGGCCCACTGGGTAAATATAGCTGCCGGTGCTGTGGTCCACTGGCTGATTATAGCTGCCACTGCTGTGGCACACTGGCTAATTATAGCTGCCATTGCTGTGGCCCACTGGCTAATTATAGCTGCCGCTGCTGTGGTCCACTGGCTAAATATAGCTGCCGCTGCTGTGGTCCACTGGCTAATTATAGCTGCCGCTGCTGTGGTCCACTGGCTAATTATAGCTGCCGCTGCTGTGGTCCACTGGCTAATTATAGCTGCCGCTGCTGTGGCCCACTGGCTAATTATAGCTGCCATTGCTGTGGCCCACTGGCTAATTATAGCTGCCATTGTGGCCCACCGGCTAATTATAGCTGCCATTGCTGTGGCCCACTGGCTAATTATAGCTGCCATTGCTGTGGCCCACTGGCTAATTATAGCTGCCACTGTGGCCCACCGGCTATTTATAGCTGCCATTGCTGTGGCCCACTGGCTATTTATAGCTGCTGCTGCCGCTGTGGCCCACTGGCTATTTATAGCTGTCGCTGTGCCCCACTGGCTATTTATAGCTGCTGCCGCTGTGGCCCACTGGCTATTTATAGCTGTCGCTGTGGCCCACTGGCTATTTATAGGTGTCGCTGTGACCCACTGGCTAATTATAGCTGCCGTTGCTGTGGCCCACTGGCTATTTATAGCTGTCGCTGTGGCCCACTGGCTAATTATAGCTGCCACTGCTGTGGTTGACTGGCTAATTATAGCTGCTGCTGTGGCCCACTGGCTAATTATAGCTGCCGCAGCTGTGGCTGACTGGCTAATTGTGGCTGCCGGGGAGGGAGGGATGAGAGGGTAGGGGGTTGTGAACCAGAACACCTGTTTTTTGTTGCAAGAGAGGGCCTCCAGATGACAGCTGTTGTCAAAGCCCCTGGATGCAGGGAGTAGATGAGTGGGGATGAGAGGGAGAGAAAGATGGTGTTTACTCTGGTATCCATTTTACCCCTGGTGATTATTAGTCCTAGCTTAAAAAAGGTTTTAATTTATTACAACTGCACACTCATCTACATTATAGTTTGTTGTATTTTCCTCATGAAAGTCTCTCTCACAGCCTCTTTCTCTCCCCCTCTCTCCTTCTCTCCCTGTATTCCTCTGTGTCCCTCTCTTCCTGCCTCCCCTTGTCTTGCACTCACATCTCATGATCCTATAGGGTGAAACACACGAGTGTGTGTAGTAACAGTGTTAACCCAGTGTCAGTTCAGTTGCGAGACAGAGGCTGTACTGGGGTGAGGGGGATTAGGCTTGGAGAGGTGTCTCAGTCTTATCCCTCCCTCTGTAGTTCACACTGCCCTCTTCCTGATAGCAGGCTGGCTGGGGGATGATGGTGGGGTTGTCCCCCCATGATGGCAGGCTGGCTGGCTGTGTGATGAGGGGAGAGCCATGGGAAGGGACAGATTGATCAGGCACAGCTGCCCCCTGTGCTTCTCAGTAGGGGAGCATCTCTCACGGCCAGTCCATGTGTTTGTTTTTTTATTCGAAAAAAATAATATATGGTTTTCATGTGTTTGATGCTCCATTCCTGCCATTATTATTAACCGTCCTCCCCTCAGCAGCCTCCACTGTCACTACTGTAGATCACTCTGGATATGAGTGACTGCTAAATAACTAAAATGTAAAATGTAAATGTAAAGTTCTGTAACTTTACAGGAAACATGAAGGTACGGTAACTGCCAAAATAAAGGAAACACTTGGGTAAATGAGGGATACAAAGTGTATTGAAAGAAGGTGCTTCCACACAGGTGTGGTTTCTGAGTTAATTAAGCAATTAACATCCCATCATGCTTAGGGTCATGTATAAAATTGTCCAGTTCCCCATTATTTTGTCTACCATGGCTAGAGGAAGAGATCTCAGTGACTTTGAAAGAGGGGTCTCAAATGAGAATAGGGGGTTTAAATGGTGTGTGTGTGTGTGTGTTTCTCAGTCACCAGATCTCAACCCAATTGAATACTTATGGGAGATTCTGGAGTGATGCCTGCGTGATCCCTGCGTATTCCACCACCATCAACAAAACACCAAATGATGAAATTTCTCGTGGAAAAATGGTGTCCCTCCAATAGAGTTCCAGACACTTGTAGAATCTATGCCAAGGCGCATTGAAGCTGTTCTGGTGGCTCGTGGTGGCCTAATGCCCTGTTAAGACACTACGTTGCTGTTTCCTTTATTTTGGCAGTTACTTGTATTAATTACATATATACTGTACAGCTGAGTATAACTACTGTCCCAATCTATGTACAGTACACTAACCACTCCAGGATGTACAGTACAGTAACTACTCCATAATAGCCAGACAGAGTAGTGTACTGCTGTCTGAAAGCTCTCCCCTCCCATCTCCACGTCTGGAGAGGAGTTGCTCGACTAATCTCAGGATTAAAGGGTGTGTTTTATGTGGGCTAGATTAGGGGAGTAGAATCTGTTTTTAACCTACTATAAAGTTGCGCGCCACATTGAGCAGCAGAGTAAGTGAGTAGCCAGAGCCTTGGCACGCTGGTAATCCACAATGACTTTCAGCAGGCTAATCACAGGCCGGCCTGGCGGAGAGTGAAGGCCAGAGGCCAATCAGTGAGGCCGCGGGGGTGAGGAGAGTCTTTGGCCAGAGATCTACTTAGCCTTAGCTAGGGGGGAGGGGTTTAGGGGTTTGGTTCTGAGGATCTTGGGGGGTCATAAGAGTATTGCGGAAGGAGCATGTGGCTGGGTTTTTCAGGTATAGGGGAAAGCTAGAGTGTAGGCTATAGTGAGAGAGAGATGCTCTGTACCCTGTAGCCGGAGTGGCAGGTGGATAATGGAAACGTGGGTGGATGAAGCTTTCCAATTACCATGCTATTGTGGGCGCAAATACAATTACATTTAGCATATGCCCGTGTAGCAGCGGATTAGGATCGGTTCTGGACCATGGTGCTGCTGTTGTGGCCCTAATTCCTCTGCCAGCAAGATATTGACTTTGAACTCGCCACCCTCGAGCCCAATGTTAATGTTCATTAGATTTGATTCAGTTGGGGTGGATGGGGTGTTGATGATGATAGGGTCGTGGTGGGTCAGGGGATTCTGACTTGCTACCATCCACATATTCCCTGTCCGTAGTGTCCTAAAGAGGCAAACTGGGATTCAAACAACAACAAATAGTTGACCCCACCACTTTTTTGGTAAACAGAGGTGGGATAGCCAATGCTTGTTTCATTTCGGGGGCTCCCGGGTGGCGCAGCGGTCTCAGTGCTAGAGGCATGACTACAGACCCTGGTTAGATTCCAGGCTGTATCACAACCAGCCGTGATTGGGAGTCCCAGAGGGCGGCACACAATTGGCCCAGCGTCGTCCGGGATTGGCCGGGGTAGGCCGTTATTGTAAATAAGAATTTGTTCTTAACTGACTTGCCTAGTTAAATAAATAAAATAAAAATAGAGCTGGAGAAATGTACCTACTCTCAAATTCACAGACAGAGCTATGGATTCAAGGACTGACTGTCCATGAGATTATAGTTTAACCATGTTCTGAAGCTTTAGAGTGTTTGTTTACAATCACATTGTTACAGACAATGGAGTAAAAAAACAAGCTTATATTTTGGGTTGTGAGGGAGTAAGAACTAAGTGGATGAGGCATTTATGAAGATATATTCATCAATGATCAACTGCTATAAATCATTAATTTAAAAGTTTTTTTTTTTTTTACCCAATTGCTGATTGCACCTTTAAAAGAATAAAATTAAAACATCTGACCAACTCACGTTTTTGGAGTGAAATGTTCCTTTAACCAATGGTTGGGGGAGTAAACTGGCTGCTGAGACCTAGAAAAGGGTGCTATGATTTCATTGGAGATTGTACTGTATGAGTGTATTAATGGTTCTCCCAGACACTCTTGCTACTTCTCTGTTCCTACCTGTATCTATTCTCCTGCCATCACAGCCATTTCAGATCAGCCAGCCACAGCGGCAGTCACCGGTCACCCTGACATGTCTCTCTGACCGCTCAGCCTGACCCTGTAAGTAGCCAGCACTGAATGGGAGCTCTCACTCTCCCCGTAATGGCTTATTGGTTCCTGTGAAGAGGGGGAAGTTATTAATGATGTGCCTGCTGGTTTGTCTCAGGGGTTTGGGTGACTATGCTTCCTGTCAATTCACACTCAGAGCCCTAATGGTTCATAGTATTGGTTGTTCTGAGGACATGGACGGACTAGGTCTAATCTGGATCTGTTTTTTTCGAGAATAGGCTACATCTGTCTGCACAAGATGAAATTGTAGTTGGAAATGTATTTAATGACCTTACATGTCATGCTAATGCAAAAGCAGTCTGAATGTAGTGTCATAGAGTAGTACCTCTCAGTAGAACCTCTCCTGTCTGTCTATACAGGAGTCAGTAGAACCTCTCCTGTCTGTCTATACAGGTGTCAGTAGAACCTCTCCTGTCTGTCTATACAGGAGTCAGTAGAACCTCTCCTGTCTGTCTATACAGGAGTCAGTAGAACCTCTCCTGTCTGTCTATACAGGTGTCAGTAGAACCTCTCCTGTCTGTCTATACAGGAGTCAGTAATACCTCTCCTGTCTGTCTATACAGGAGTCAGTAATACCTCTCCTGTCTGTCTATACAGGAGTCAGTAAAACCTCTCCTGTCTGTCTATACAGGAGTCAGTAGAACCTCTCCTGTCTGTCTATACAGGAGTCAGTAGAACCTCTCCTGTCTGTCTAAACAGGAGTCAGTAATACCTCTCCTGTCTGTCTATACAGGAGTCAGTAGAACCTCTCCTGTCTGTCTATACAGGAGTCAGTAGAACCTCTCCTGTCTGTCTATACAGGAGTCAGTAGAACCTCTCCTGTCTGTCTATACAGGGGTCAGTAATACCTCTCCTGTCTGTCTATACAGGAGTCAGTAATACCTCTCCTGTCTGTCTATACAGGAGTCAGTAGAACCTCTCCTGTCTGTCTATACAGGAGTCAGTAATACCTCTCCTGTCTGTCTATACAGGAGTCAGTAATACCTCTCCTGTCTGTCTATACAGGAGTCAGTAATACCTCTCCTGTCTGTCTATACAGGAGTCAGTAATACCTCTCCTGTCTGTCTATACAGGAGTCAGTAATACCTCTCCTGTCTGTCTATACAGGAGTCAGTAATACCTCTCCTGTCTGTCTATACAGGTGTCAGTAATACCTCTCCTGTCTGTCTATACAGGAGTCAGTAGAACCTCTCCTGTCTGTCTATACAGGAGTCAGTAAAACCTCTCCTGTCTGTCTATACAGGAGTCAGTAATACCTCTCCTGTCTGTCTATACAGGAGTCAGTAGAACCTCTCCTGTCTGTCTATACAGGAGTCAGTAGAACCTCTCCTGTCTGTCTATACAGGTGTCAGTAGAACCTATCCTGTCTGTCTATACAGGAGTCAGTAGAACCTCTCCTGTCTGTCTATACAGGTGTCAGTAGAACCTCTCCTGTCTGTCTATACAGGAGTCAGTAATACCTCTCCTGTCTGTCTATACAGGAGTCAGTAATACCTCTCCTGTCTGTCTATACAGGAGTCAGTAGAACCTCTCCTGTCTGTCTATACAGGAGTCAGTAGAACCTCTCCTGTCTGTCTATACAGGAGTCAGTAGAATCTCTCCTGTCTGTCTATACAGGAGTCAGTAATACCTCTCCTGTCTTTCTATACAGGAGTCAGTAGAACCTCTCCTGTCTGTCTATACAGGAGTCAGTAATACCTCTCCTGTCTGTCTATACAGGAGTCAGTAATACCTCTCCTGTCTGTCTATACAGGTGTCAGTAATACCTCTCCTGTCTGTCTATACAGGAGTCAGTAGAACCTCTCCTGTCTGTCTATACAGGAGTCAGTAATACCTCTCCTGTCTGTCTATACAGGAGTCAGTAATACCTCTCCTGTCTGTCTATACAGGAGTCAATAATACCTCTCCTGTCTGTCTATACAGGAGTCAGTAGAACCTCTCCTGTCTGTCTATACGGGTGTCAGTAGAACCTCTCCTGTCTGTCTATACAGGAGTCAGTAGAACCTCTCCTGTCTGTCTATACAGGAGTCAGTAGAACCTCTCCTGTCTGTCTATACAGGAGTCAGTAGAACCTATCCTGTCTGTCTATACAGGAGTCAGTAGAACCTCTCCTGTGTGTCTATACAGGAGTCAGTAATACCCCCCCTGTCTGTCTATACAGGAGTCAGTAATACCTCTCCTGTCTGTCTATACAGGAGTCAGTAGAACCTCTCCTGTCTGTCTATACAGGAGTCAGTAGAACCTCTCCTGTCTTTCTATACAGGAGTCAGTAATACCTCTCCTGTCTGTCTATACAGGAGTCAGTAGAACCTCTCCTGTCTGTCTATACAGGTGTCAGTTATACCTCTCCTGTCTATCTATACAGGAGTCAGTAGAACCTCTCCTGTCTGTCTATACAGGAGTCAGTAATACCTCTCCTGTCTGTCTATACAGGAGTCAGTAATACCTCTCCTGTCTGTCTATACAGGTGTCAGTAGAACCTCTCCTGTCTGTCTATACAGGAGTCAGTAATACCTCTCCTGTCTATCTATACAGGAGTCAGTAGAACCTCTCCTGTCTGTCTATACAGGTGTCAGTTATACCTCTCCTGTCTATCTATACAGGAGTCAGTAGAACCTCTCCTGTCTGTCTATACAGGAGTCAGTAGAACCTCTCCTGTCTGTCTATACAGGAGTCAGTAATACCTCTCCTGTCTGTCTATACAGGAGTCAGTAGAACCTCTCCTGTCTGTCTATACAGGAGTCAGTAATACCTCTCCTGTCTGTCTATACAGGAGTCAGTAATACCTCTCCTGTCTGTCTATACAGGTGTCAGTAATACCTCTCCTGTCTGTCTATACAGGAGTCAGTAGAACCTCTCCTGTCTGTCTATACAGGAGTCAGTAATACCTCTCCTGTCTGTCTATACAGGAGTCAGTAATACCTCTCCTGTCTGTCTATACAGGAGTCAATAATACCTCTCCTGTCTGTCTATACAGGAGTCAGTAGAACCTCTCCTGTCTGTCTATACGGGTGTCAGTAGAACCTCTCCTGTCTGTCTATACAGGAGTCAGTAGAACCTCTCCTGTCTGTCTATACAGGAGTCAGTAGAACCTCTCCTGTCTTTCTATACAGGAGTCAGTAATACCTCTCCTGTCTGTCTATACAGGAGTCAGTAGAACCTCTCCTGTCTGTCTATACAGGTGTCAGTTATACCTCTCCTGTCTATCTATACAGGAGTCAGTAGAACCTCTCCTGTCTGTCTATACAGGAGTCAGTAATACCTCTCCTGTCTGTCTATACAGGAGTCAGTAATACCTCTCCTGTCTGTCTATACAGGTGTCAGTAGAACCTCTCCTGTCTGTCTATACAGGAGTCAGTAATACCTCTCCTGTCTATCTATACAGGAGTCAGTAGAACCTCTCCTGTCTGTCTATACAGGAGTCAGTAGAACCTCTCCTGTCTGTCTATACAGGAGTCAGTAATACCTCTCCTGTCTGTCTATACAGGTGTCAGTAATACCTCTCCTGTCTGTCTATACAGGTGTCAGTAGAACCTCTCCTGTCTGTCTATACAGGAGTCAGTAATACCTCTCCTGTCTGTCTATACAGGTGTCAGTAATACCTCTCCTGTCTGTCTATACAGGTGTCAGTAGAACCTCTCCTGTCTGTCTATACAGGAGTCAGTTATACCTCTCCTGTCTGTCTATACAGGAGTCAGTAATACCTCTCCTGTCTGTCTATACAGGTGTCAGTAATACCTCTCCTGTCTGTCTATACAGGTGTCAGTAGAACCTCTCCTGTCTGTCTATACAGGAGTCAGTAATACCTCTCCTGTCTGTCTATACAGGAGTCAGTAGAACCTCTCCTGTCTGTCTATACAGGAGTCAGTAGAACCTCTCCTGTCTGTCTATACAGGAGTCAGTAATACCTCTCCTGTCTGTCTATACAGGAGTCAGTAATACCTCTCCTGTCTGTCTATACAGGAGTCAGTAGAACCTCTCCTGTCTGTCTATACAGGAGTCAGTAGAATCTCTCCTGTCTGTCTATACAGGAGTCAGTAGAACCTCTCCTGTGTGTCTATACAGGAGTCAGTAATACCTCTCCTGTCTGTCTATACAGGAGTCAGTAATACCTCTCCTGTCTGTCTATACAGGAGTCAGTAATACCTCTCCTGTCTGTCTATACAGGAGTCAGTAAAACCTCTCCTGTCTGTCTATACAGGAGTCAGTAATACCTCTCCTGTCTGTCTATACAGGAGTCAGTAATACCTCTCCTGTCTGTCTATACAGGAGTCAGTAAAACCTCTCCTGTCTGTCTATACAGGAGTCAGTAATACCTCTCCTGTCTGTCTATACAGGAGTCAGTAATACCTCTCCTGTCTGTCTATACAGGAGTCAGTTATACCTCTCCTGTCTATCTATACAGGAGTCAGTAAAACCTCTCCTGTCTGTCTATACAGGAGTCAGTTATACCTCTCCTGTCTGTCTATACAGGAGTCAGTAAAACCTCTCCTGTCTGTCTATACAGGAGTCAGTAGAACCTCTCCTGTCTGTCTATACAGGAGTCAGTAATACCTCTCCTGTCTGTCTATACAGGTGTCAGTAGAACCTCTCCTGTCTGTCTATACAGGAGTCAGTAATACCTCTCCTGTCTGTCTATACAGGAGTCAGTAATACCTCTCCTGTCTGTCTATACAGGAGTCAATAATACCTCTCCTGTCTGTCTATACAGGAGTCAGTAGAACCTCTCCTGTCTGTCTATACGGGTGTCAGTAGAACCTCTCCTGTCTGTCTATACAGGAGTCAGTAGAACCTCTCCTGTCTGTCTATACAGGAGTCAGTAGAACCTCTCCTGTCTGTCTATACAGGAGTCAGTAGAACCTATCCTGTCTGTCTATACAGGAGTCAGTAGAACCTCTCCTGTGTGTCTATACAGGAGTCAGTAATACCCCCCCTGTCTGTCTATACAGGAGTCAGTAATACCTCTCCTGTCTGTCTATACAGGAGTCAGTAGAACCTCTCCTGTCTGTCTATACAGGAGTCAGTAGAACCTCTCCTGTCTTTCTATACAGGAGTCAGTAATACCTCTCCTGTCTGTCTATACAGGAGTCAGTAGAACCTCTCCTGTCTGTCTATACAGGTGTCAGTTATACCTCTCCTGTCTATCTATACAGGAGTCAGTAGAACCTCTCCTGTCTGTCTATACAGGAGTCAGTAATACCTCTCCTGTCTGTCTATACAGGAGTCAGTAATACCTCTCCTGTCTGTCTATACAGGTGTCAGTAGAACCTCTCCTGTCTGTCTATACAGGAGTCAGTAATACCTCTCCTGTCTATCTATACAGGAGTCAGTAGAACCACTCCTGTCTGTCTATACAGGAGTCAGTAGAACCTCTCCTGTCTGTCTATACAGGAGTCAGTAATACCTCTCCTGTCTGTCTATACAGGTGTCAGTAATACCTCTCCTGTCTGTCTATACAGGTGTCAGTAGAACCTCTCCTGTCTGTCTATACAGGAGTCAGTAATACCTCTCCTGTCTGTCTATACAGGTGTCAGTAATACCTCTCCTGTCTGTCTATACAGGTGTCAGTAGAACCTCTCCTGTCTGTCTATACAGGAGTCAGTTATACCTCTCCTGTCTGTCTATACAGGAGTCAGTAATACCTCTCCTGTCTGTCTATACAGGTGTCAGTAATACCTCTCCTGTCTGTCTATACAGGTGTCAGTAGAACCTCTCCTGTCTGTCTATACAGGAGTCAGTAATACCTCTCCTGTCTGTCTATACAGGAGTCAGTAGAACCTCTCCTGTCTGTCTATACAGGAGTCAGTAGAACCTCTCCTGTCTGTCTATACAGGAGTCAGTAATACCTCTCCTGTCTGTCTATACAGGAGTCAGTAATACCTCTCCTGTCTGTCTATACAGGAGTCAGTAGAACCTCTCCTGTCTGTCTATACAGGAGTCAGTAGAATCTCTCCTGTCTGTCTATACAGGAGTCAGTAGAACCTCTCCTGTGTGTCTATACAGGAGTCAGTAATACCTCTCCTGTCTGTCTATACAGGAGTCAGTAATACCTCTCCTGTCTGTCTATACAGGAGTCAGTAATACCTCTCCTGTCTGTCTATACAGGAGTCAGTAAAACCTCTCCTGTCTGTCTATACAGGAGTCAGTAATACCTCTCCTGTCTGTCTATACAGGAGTCAGTAATACCTCTCCTGTCTGTCTATACAGGAGTCAGTAAAACCTCTCCTGTCTGTCTATACAGGAGTCAGTAATACCTCTCCTGTCTGTCTATACAGGAGTCAGTAATACCTCTCCTGTCTGTCTATACAGGAGTCAGTTATACCTCTCCTGTCTATCTATACAGGAGTCAGTAAAACCTCTCCTGTCTGTCTATACAGGAGTCAGTTATACCTCTCCTGTCTGTCTATACAGGAGTCAGTAAAACCTCTCCTGTCTGTCTATACAGGAGTCAGTAGAACCTCTCCTGTCTGTCTATACAGGAGTCAGTAATGCCTCTCCTGTCTGTCTATACAGGTGTCAGTAGAACCTCTCCTGTCTGTCTATACAGGAGTCAGTAATACCTCTCCTGTCTGTCTATACAGGTGTCAGTTGCTCTCCTGTCTGTCTATACAGGAGTCAGTTTCTCTCCTGTCTGTCTATACAGGAGTCATTAGAACCTCTCCTGTCTGTCTATACAGGAGTCAGAAATACCTCTCCTGTCTGTCTATACAGGAGTCAGTAGAACCTCTCCTGTCTTTCTATACAGGAGTCAGTAATACCTCTCCTGTCTGTCTATACAGGTGTCAGTTGCTCTCCTGTCTGTCTATACAGGAGTCAGTAATACCTCTCCTGTCTGTCTATACAGGAGTCAGTAGAACCTCTCCTGTCTGTCTATATAGGTGTAAGTCGCTCTCCTGTCTGTCTATACAGGTGTCAGTCGCTCTCCTGTCTGTCTATACAGGTGTCAGTCGCTCTCCTGTCTGTCTATATAGGTATCAGTAATATCTCTCCTGTCTGTCTATACAGGTGTCAGTCGCTCTCCTGTCTGTCTATCTATACAGGAGTCAGTAATACCTCTCTTGTCTGTAAATACAGGAGTCAATAATACCTCTCCTGTCTGTCTATACAGGAGTCAGTTATACCTCTCCTGTCTGTCTATACAGGAGTCAGTATGGGGGTGAGAGAGAGAAGGATGGGGAAAGAGAGAGAGAAGGATTGGGTGAGAGAGAGTGAGGGATTAGGGTTTGAGAGAGGGATGAGGAGAGAGAGAATGATAGGGGTGAGAGGGATGGGAAAGAGAAAGAATTATGGGGTGAGAGAGAGAGAGAGAAGGATGGGGAGAGAGAGAAGGATGAGGAAGAGAGAGAGAGAATGATTGGGTGAGAGAGAGTGAGGGATGAGGGTGAGAGAGGGGGATGGGGATGGGGAGAGAGAGAAGGATAAGGGTGAGAGAGGGAGAGAGAAAGGGATGGGGAGAGAGAGAGAGGGATGGGGAGAGAAGGGGATTGGGGTGAGAGAGGGATGGCGAGAGAGAGAGAGAGAGAGAGATAGAGAGAGAAGGGGATTGGGGTGAGAGAGAGAGAGAGAGAGAGAGAGAGAGAGAGAGAGAGAGAGAGAGAGAGAGAGAGAGAGAGAGAGAGAGAGAGAGAGAGAGAGAGAGAGAGAGAGAGAGACAGAGACAGAGACAGAGACAGAGACAGAGACAGAGAGAGGAACAGCAGAACCTGAGACAGAGCTGCATTTCCTGACAAAATAGAAAACAATTAAAGAGTGTATTTTCCCCAAATGTGTAACCCTCATTGAAGGTTTCAAAGACCTCTCTGATGAGGTTAGGCTACCCGTCCTGTTGGGGGAGGACACAGAGAGCATTGGGTTGGCAGCGCACTACATTGCTGCCTGCCATAAGATGAGGGACAGTGTCTGACAGACCAATCAACCTACACATTTCCTCTACTGTATGCTTATTGTTCAATGTATGGTTATTTTGACCCTTGGTTATTGTTGTTACTGTTGTCCCATTGACAATTTTGATTCTTATTATTTTATTATTGTAAATCTCCAAATGAAGCTTTGGCAATATGTACATTGTTACATCATGCCAATAAAGCAAATTTAATTGAATTGAAAAATGTAATTGAGAGGGATGGGGAGAGAGAGAGGGATGGAGAATGAGAGAGAGATGGATGGGGGTGAGAGAGAGATGGATGGGGGTGAGAGAGAGGGGGATGGGGAGTGAGAGAGGGATGGGGAGAGAGAGAGAAAGACGGGGGTGAGAGCGTGAGGGATGGGGCGGCAGAGAGAGAGAGGGATGGGGTGAGAGAGTGAGGGATGGGGGAGAGAGAGAGGAATGGGGTAGAGAGAGAGGGATGGGGGAGAGAGAGAGGAATGGGGTAGAGAGAGAGGGATGGGGGAGAGAGAGAGGAATGGGGTAGAGAGAGAGGGATGGGGAGAGAGAGAGGAATGGGGTAGAGAGAGAGGGATGGGGGAGAGAGAGAGGGATGGGGTGAGAGAGTGAGGGATGGAGGAGAGAGAGAGGAATGGGGTAGAGAGAGAGGGATGGGGGAGAGAGAGAGGAATGGGGTAGAGAGAGAGGGATGGGGGAGAGAGAGAGGGATGGGGTGAGAGAGTGAGGGATGGGAGAGAGAGAGAGGAATGGGGTAGAGAGAGAGGGATGGGTGCACATGCAATAAATGACTAGATAAGCTGCCTGGCTCTTATTCACACTGGATGCTCCAGAGATTCTGGCTGGCTGGCAGACTTCCTCTCCTCTGCCTCCATCACCGCCTCCTCTCTCCTTCTGTTTAAGTCGGAGTTATGGCAATCAGATGAAATGGGTTCACTTCAAATAGACACCATGTGAAAGTAAATGGAACTCAAACTGTATACTGTAGATGTGGTGAGTGGTGGTTTGACTGGGTCTACAGTTGTAGTTTGTAGCGTGTTCTGCAGTGGGATGTTGCACAGCTTCCCATTCAGGTACCAGATAGCAGTCTGTCACTAAGATTTGTAGGAGAGGAATGTAGGATATCCACATAGGTGTTATAAGCTGAAGATCACACACACACACTCTCTCTTCCTGTCTCTCAAAGAAGTTGCTGTTTCTCTGTCATAAACCCAGAAGCATACATGCCAAACACAGATTAGATCCAATTACCAAAGAAAGAGAGGATAGAGCAAGTCTTTAGATTATTTAATTTGCCAGATTTGCTAAATATTTAAAAGTACAGGAGTTGACTTTCCCTTCTTTTAGTAGCATTAAATACTGATTTACTGCCTGCCTGTACTACTGCCCTCCATGCAGGGTAGGTCAGAAACCATTCTATACTGATTTACTGCCTGCCTGTACTACTGCCCTCCATGCAGGGTAGGTCAGAAACTATTCTATACTGATTTACTGCCTGCCTGTACTACTGCCCTCCATGCAGGGTAGGTCAGAAACCATTCTATACTGATTTACTGCCTGCCTGTACTACTGCCCTGATTTACTGCCTGCCTGTACTACTGCCCTCCATGCAGGGTAGGTCAGAAACTATTCTATACTGATTTACTGCCTGCCTGTACTACTGCCCTCCATGCAGGGTAAGTCAGAAACCATTATATACTGATTTACTGCCTGCCTGTACTACTGCCCTCCATGCAGGGTAGGTCAGAAACTATTCTATAATGATTTACTGCCTGCCTGTACTACTGCCCTCCATGCAGGGTAGGTCAGAAACTATTCTATAATGATTTACTTTACTACTGGACAGAGAGCCAGACAGACAGAGAGACATTGGAGATGTGCCACCCCTGGGGAACTGGGTGGATGTAGTTGTTGTGACAGACACACAGACAGAGGGAGCATCTCCTCCAATGAGTTTAGACTATGGAAGCAGATATAGAACATGACCAGTAGGCTGTGTTTCCAGGCTGTATAGTAGATGTAGAACATGACCAGTAGGCTGTGTTTCCAGGCTGTATAGTAGATGTAGAACATGACCAGTAGGCTGTTTGTCCAGGCTGATAGTAGATGTAGAACATGACCAGTAGGCTGTGTGTCCAGGCTGTATAGTAGATGTAGAACATGACCAGTAGGCTGTGTGTCCAGGCTGTATAGTAGATGTAGAACATGACCAGTAGGCTGTGTGTCCAGGCTGTATAGTAGATGTAGAACATGACCAGTAGGCTGTGTGTCCAGGCTGTATAGTAGATGTAGAACATGACCAGTAGGTTGTATAGCAGATGTAGAACATGACCAGTAGGCTGTGTGTCCAGGCTGTATAGTAGATGTAGAACATGACCAGTAGGCTGTGTGTCCAGGCTGTATAGTAGATGTAGGACATGACCAGTAGGCTGTGTGTCCAGGCTGTATAGCAGATGTAGATCATGGCCAGTAGGCTGTGTCCAGGCTGTATAGTAGATGTAGAACATGACCAGTAGGCTGTATAGCAGATGTAGATCATGACCAGTAGGCTGTGTGTCCAGGCTGTATAGTAGATGTAGATCATGACCAGTAGGCTGTTTGTCCAGGCTGTATAGTAGATGTAGAAAATGACCAGTAGGCTGTGTGCCCAGGCTGTATAGTAGATGTAGAACATGACCAGTAGGCTGTTTGTCCAGGCTGATAGTAGATGTAGAACATGACCAGTAGGCTGTGTGTCCAGGCTGTATAGTAGATGTAGAACATGACCAGTAGGCTGTGTGTCCAGGCTGTATAGTAGATGTAGAACATGACCAGTAGGCTGTGTGTCCAGGCTGTATAGTAGATGTAGAACATGACCAGTAGGCTGTGTGTCCAGGCTGTATAGTAGATGTAGAACATGACCAGTAGGCTGCGTGTCCAGGCTGTATAGTAGATGTAGAACATGACCAGTAGGCTGTGTGTCCAGGCTGTATAGTAGATGTAGATCATGACCAGTAGGCTGTGTGTCCAGGCTGTATAGTAGATGTAGGACATGACCAGTAGGCTGTGTGTCCAGGCTGTATAGTAGATGTAGAACATGACCAGTAGGCTGTGTGTCCAGGCTGTATAGTAGATGTAGAACATGACCAGTAGGCTGTGTGTCCAGGCTGTATAGTAGATGTAGAACATGACCAGTAGGCTGTTTGTCCAGGCTGTATAGTAGATGTAGAACATGACCAGTAGGCTGTTTGTCCAGGCTGTATAGTAGATGTAGATCATGACCAGTAGGCTGTGTGTCCAGGCTGTATAGCAGATGTAGAACATGACCAGTAGGCTGTGTGTCCAGGCTGTATAGCAGATGTAGAACATGACCAGTAGGCTGTGTGTCCAGGCTGTATAGTAGATATAGAACATGACCAGTAGGCTGTGTGTCCAGGCTGTATAGTAGATGTAGATCATGACCAGAGGCTGTGTGTCCAGGCTGTATAGTAGATGTAGAACTTGACCAGTAGGCTGTGTGTCCAGGCTGTATAGCAGATGTAGATCATGACCAGAGGCTGTGTGTCCAGGCTGTATAGCAGATGTAGATCATGACCAGTAGGCTGTGTGTCCAGGCTGTATAGTAGATGTAGATCATGACCAATAGGCTGTGTGTCCAGGCTGTATAGCAGATGTAGGACATGACCAGTTGGCTGTGTGTCCAAGCTGTATAGCAGATGTAGGACATGACCAGTAGGCTGTGTGTCCAGGCTGTATAGCAGATGTAGAACATGACCAGTAGGCTGTGTGTCCAGGCTGTATAGCAGATGTAGATCATGACCAGTAGGCTGTGTGTCCAGGCTGTATAGCAGATGTAGAACATGACCAGTAGGCTGTGTGTCCAGGCTGTATAGTAGATGTAGAAACTGCCCAGTAGGCTGTGTGTCCAGGCTGTATAGTAGATGTAGAACATGACCAGTAGGCTGTGTGTCCAGGCTGTATAGCAGATGTAGATCATGACCAGTAGGCTGTGTGTCCAGGCTGTATAGTAGATGTAGAATATGACCAGTAGAATGTGTGTCCAGGCTGTATGGTAGATGTAGAACATGACCAGTAGGCTGTGTGTCCAGGCTGTATAGTAGATGTAGAACATGACCAGTAGGCTGTGTGTCCAGGCTGTATAATCAGATGTAGATCATGACCAGTAGGCTGTGTGTCCAGGCTGTATAGCAGATGTAGATCATGACCAGTAGGCTGTATTGCAGACGTAGATCATGACCAGTAGGCTGTGTGTGTCCAGGCTGTATAGCAGATGTAGGACATGACCGTTAGGCTGTGTGTCCAGGCTGTATAGTAGATGTAGATCATGATCAGTAGTTTGTGTGTCCAGGCTGTATAGCAGATGTAGAACATGACCAGTAGGCTGTGTGTCCAGATTGTATAGTAGATGTAGAACATGACCAGTAGGCTGTGTGTCCAGGCTGTATAGTAGATGTAAAACATGACCAGTAGGCTGTTTGTCCAGGCTGTATAGTAGATGTAGAACATGACCAGTAGGCTGTTTGTCCAGGCTGTATAGTAGATGTAGATCATGACCAGTAGGCTGTGTGTCCAGGCTGTATAGCAGATGTAGAACATGACCAGTAGGCTGTGTGTCCAGGCTGTATAGCAGATGTAGAACATGACCAGTAGGCTGTGTGTCCAGGCTGTATAGTAGATATAGAACATGACCAGTAGGCTGTGTGTCCAGGCTGTATAGTAGATGTAGATCATGACCAGAGGCTGTGTGTCCAGGCTGTATAGTAGATGTAGAACTTGACCAGTAGGCTGTGTGTCCAGGCTGTATAGCAGATGTAGATCATGACCAGAGGCTGTGTGTCCAGGCTGTATAGCAGATGTAGATCATGACCAGTAGGCTGTGTGTCCAGGCTGTATAGTAGATGTAGATCATGACCAGTAGGCTGTGTGTCCAGGCTGTATAGCAGATGTAGGACATGACCAGTTGGCTGTGTGTCCAGGCTGTATAGCAGATGTAGGACATGACCAGTAGGCTGTGTGTCCAGGCTGTATAGCAGATGTAGATCATGACCAGTAGGCTGTGTGTCCAGGCTGTATAGCAGATGTAGAACATGACCAGTAGGCTGTGTGTCCAGGCTGTATAGTAGATGTAGAAACTGCCCAGTAGGCTGTGTGTCCAGGCTGTATAGTAGATGTAGAACATGACCAGTAGGCTGTGTGTCCAGGCTGTATAGCAGATGTAGATCATGACCAGTAGGCTGTGTGTCCAGGCTGTATAGTAGATCTAGAATATGACCAGTAGAATGTGTGTCCAGGCTGTATGGTAGATGTAGAACATGACCAGTAGGCTGTGTGTCCAGGCTGTATAGTAGATGTAGAACATGACCATTAGGCTGTGTGTCCAGGCTGTATAATCAGATGTAGATCATGACCAGTAGGCTGTGTGTCCAGGCTGTATAGCAGATGTAGATCATGACCAGTAGGCTGTATTGCAGACGTAGATCATGACCAGTAGGCTGTGTGTGTCCAGGCTGTATAGCAGATGTAGGACATGACCGTTAGGCTGTGTGTCCAGGCTGTATAGTAGATGTAGATCATGATCAGTAGTTTGTGTGTCCAGGCTGTATAGCAGATGTAGAACATGACCAGTAGGCTGTGTGTCCAGGCTGTATAGTAGATGTAGAACATGACCAGTAGGCTGTGTGTCCAGGCTGTATAGTAGATGTAGAACATGACCAGTAGGCTGTTTTTCCAGGCTGTATAGTAGATGTAGATCATGACCAGTAGGCTGTGTGTCCAGGCTGTATAGTAGATGTAGAACATGACCAGTAGGCTGTGTGTCCAGGCTGTATAGTAGATGTAAAACATGACCAGTAGGCTGTTTGTCCAGGCTGTATAGTAGATGTAGAACATGACCAGTAGGCTGTGTGTCCAGGCTGTATAGTAGATGTAAAACATGACCAGTAGGCTGTTTGTCCAGGCTGTATAGTAGATGTAGAACATGACCAGTAGGCTGTTTGTCCAGGCTGAATAGTAGATGTAGATCATGACCAGTAGGCTGTGTGTCCAGGCTGTATAGCAGATGTAGAACATGACCAGTAGGCTGTGTGTCCAGGCTGTATAGCAGATGTAGAACATGACCAGTAGGCTGTGTGTCCAGGCTGTATAGTAGATATAGAACATGACCAGTAGGCTGTGTGTCCAGGCTGTATAGTAGATGTAGATCATGACCAGAGGCTGTGTGTCCAGGCTGTATAGTAGATGTAGAACTTGACCAGTAGGCTGTGTGTCCAGGCTGTATAGTAGATGTAGATCATGACCAGAGGCTGTGTGTCCAGGCTGTATAGCAGATGTAGATCATGACCAGTAGGCTGTGTGTCCAGGCTGTATAGTAGATGTAGATCATGACCAGTAGGCTGTGTGTCCAGGCTGTATAGCAGATGTAGGACATGACCAGTTGGCTGTGTGTCCAGGCTGTATAGCAGATGTAGGACATGACCAGTAGGCTGTGTGTCCAGGCTGTATAGCATATGTAGAACATGACCAGTAGGCTGTGTGTCCAGGCTGTATAGCAGATGTAGATCATGACCAGTAGGCTGTGTGTCCAGGCTGTATAGCAGATGTAGATCATGACCAGTAGGCTGTGTGTCCAGGCTGTATAGTAGATGTAGAAACTGCCCAGTAGGCTGTGTGTCCAGGCTGTATAGTAGATGTAGAACATGACCAGTAGGCTGTGTGTCCAGGCTGTATAGCAGATGTAGATCATGACCAGTAGGCTGTGTGTCCAGGCTGTATAGTAGATGTAGAATATGACCAGTAGAATGTGTGTCCAGGCTGTATGGTAGATGTAGAACATGACCAGTAGGCTGTGTGTCCAGGCTGTATAGTAGATGTAGAACATGCCCAGTGGCTGTGTGTCCAGGCTGTATAATCAGATGTAGATCATGACCAGTAGGCTGTGTGTCCAGGCTGTATAGCAGATGTAGATCATGACCAGTAGGCTGTATTGCAGACGTAGATCATGACCAGTAGGCTGTGTGTGTCCAGGCTGTATAGCAGATGTAGGACATGACCGTTAGGCTGTGTGTCCAGGCTGTATAGTAGATGTAGATCATGATCAGTAGTTTGTGTGTCCAGGCTGTATAGCAGATGTAGAACATGACCAGTAGGCTGTGTGTCCAGGCTGTATAGCAGATGTAGAACATGACCAGTAGGCTGTGTATCCGGGCTGTATAGTAGATGTAGAACATGACCAGTAGGCTGTGTGTCCAGGCTGTATAGCACATGTAGATCATGACCAGTAGGCTGTGTGTCCAGGCTGTATAGCAGATGTAGGACATGACCAGTTGGCTGTGTGTCCAGGCTGTATAGCAGATGTAGGACATGACCAGTAGGCTGTGTGTCCAGGCTGTATAGCAGATGTAGAACATGACCAGTAGGCTGTGTGTCCAGGCTGTATAGTAGATGTAAATCATGACCAGTAGGCTGTTTGTCCAGGCTGTATAGTAGATGTAGAACATGACCAGTAGGCTGTGTGTCCAGGCTGTATAGTAGATGTAAAACATGACCAGTAGGCTGTTTGTCCAGGCTGTATAGTAGATGTAGAACATGACCAGTAGGCTGTTTGTCCAGGCTGTATAGTAGATGTAGATCATGACCAGTAGGCTGTGTGTCCAGGCTGTATAGCAGATGTAGAACATGACCAGTCGGCTGTGTGTCCAGGCTGTATAGCAGATGTAGAACATGACCAGTAGGCTGTGTGTCCAGGCTGTATAGTAGATATAGAACATGACCAGTAGGCTGTGTGTCCAGGCTGTATAGTAGATGTAGATCATGACCAGAGGCTGTGTGTCCAGGCTGTATAGTAGATGTAGAACTTGACCAGTAGGCTGTGTGTCCAGGCTGTATAGCAGATGTAGATCATGACCAGAGGCTGTGTGTCCAGGCTGTATAGCAGATGTAGATCATGACCAGTAGGCTGTGTGTCCAGGCTGTATAGTAGATGTAGATCATGACCAGTAGGCTGTGTGTCCAGGCTGTATAGCAGATGTAGGACATGACCAGTTGGCTGTGTGTCCAGGCTGTATAGCAGATGTAGGACATGACCAGTAGGCTGTGTGTCCAGGCTGTATAGCAGATGTAGAACATGACCAGTAGGCTGTGTGTCCAGGCTGTATAGCAGATGTAGATCATGACCAGTAGGCTGTGTGTCCAGGCTGTATAGCAGATGTAGAACATGACCAGTAGGCTGTGTGTCCAGGCTGTATAGTAGATGTAGAACATGCCCAGTAGGCTGTGTGTCCAGGCTGTATAGTAGATGTAGAACATGACCAATTAGGCTGTGTGTCCAGGCTGTATAGCAGATGTAGATCATGACCAGTAGGCTGTGTGTCCAGGCTGTATAGTAGATGTAGAATATGACCAGTAGAATGTGTGTCCAGGCTGTATGGTAGATGTAGAACATGACCAGTAGGCTGTGTGTCCAGGCTGTATAGTAGATGTAGAACATGACCAGTAGGCTGTGTGTCCAGGCTGTATAATCAGATGTAGATCATGACCAGTAGGCTGTGTGTCCAGGCTGTATAGCAGATGTAGATCATGACCAGTAGGCTGTATTGCAGACGTAGATCATGACCAGTAGGCTGTGTGTGCCCAGGCTGTATAGCAGATGTAGGACATGACCGTTAGGCTGTGTGTCCAGGCTGTATAGTAGATGTAGATCATGATCAGTAGTTTGTGTGTCCAGGCTGTATAGCAGATGTAGAACATGACCAGTAGGCTGTGTGTCCAGGCTGTATAGCAGATGTAGAACATGACCAGTAGGCTGTGTATCCGGGCTGTATAGTAGATGTAGAACATGACCAGTAGGCTGTGTGTCCAGGCTGTATAGCACATGTAGATCATGACCAGTAGGCTGTGTGTCCAGGCTGTATAGCAGATGTAGGACATGACCAGTTGGCTGTGTGTCCAGGCTGTATAGCAGATGTAGGACATGACCAGTAGGCTGTGTGCCCAGGCTGTATAGCAGATGTAGAACATGACCAGTAGGCTGTGTTACCAGGCTGTATAGCAGATGTAGATCATGACCAGTAGGCTGTGTGTCCAGGCTGTATAGCAGATGTAGAACATGACCAGTAGGCTGTGTGTTAAGGCTGTATAGTAGATGTAGAACATGCCCAGTAGGCTGTGTGTCCAGGCTGTATAGTAGATGTAGAACATGACCAGTAGGCTGTGTGTCCAGGCTGTATAGCAGATGTAGATCATGACCAGTAGGCTTTGTGTCCAGGCTGTATAGTAGATGTAGAATATGACCAGTAGAATGTGTGTCCAGGCTGTATGGTAGATGTAGAACATGACCAGTAGGCTGTGTGTCCAGGCTGTATAGTAGATGTAGAACGTGACCAGTAGGCTGTGTGTCCAGGCTGTATAATCAGATGTAGATCATGACCAGTAGGCTGTGTGTCCAGGCTGTATAGCATATGTAGATCATGACCAGTAGGCTGTATTGCAGACGTAGATCATGACCAGTAGGCTGTGTGTGTTCAGGCTGTATAGCAGATGTAGGACATGACCAGTAGGCTGTGTGTCCAGGCTGTATAGTAGATGTAGATCATGATCAGTAGGCTGTGTGTCCAGGCTGTATAGCAGATGTAGAACATGACCAGTAGGCTGTGTGTCCAGGCTGTATAGCAGATGTAGAACATGACCAGTAGGCTGTGTATCCGGGCTGTATAGTAGATGTAGAACATGACCAGTAGGCTGTGTGTCCAGGCTGTATAGCATATGTAGATCATGACCAGTAGGCTGTTTGTCCAGATTGTATAGTAGATGTAGATCATGACCAGTAGGCTGTGTGTCCAGGCTGTATAGCAGATGTAGATCATGACCAGTAGGCTGTATTGCAGACGTAGATCATGACCAGTAGGCTGTGTAAGTCCAGGCTGTATAGCAGATGTAGGACATGACCAGTAGGCTGTGTGTCCAGGCTGTATAGTAGATGTAGATCATGACCAGTAGGCTGTGTGTCCAGGCTGTATAGTAGATGTAGATCATGACCAGTAGGCTGTGTGTCCAGGCTGTATAGCAGATGTAGGACATGACCAGTTGGCTGTGTGTCCAGGCTGTATAGCAGATGTAGGACATGACCAGTAGGCTGTGTGTCCAGGCTGTATAGCAGATGTAGAACATGACCAGTAGGCTGTGTGTCCAGGCTGTATAGCAGATGTAGATCATGACCAGTAGGCTGTGTGTCCAGGCTGTATAGCAGATGTAGAACATGACCAGTAGGCTGTGTGTCCAGGCTGTATAGTAGATGTAGAACATGCCCAGTAGGCTGTGTGTCCAGGCTGTATAGTAGATGTAGAACATGACCAATTAGGCTGTGTGTCCAGGCTGTATAGCAGATGTAGATCATGACCAGTAGGCTGTGTGTCCAGGCTGTATAGTAGATGTAGAATATGACCAGTAGAATGTGTGTCCAGGCTGTATGGTAGATGTAGAACATGACCAGTAGGCTGTGTGTCCAGGCTGTATAGTAGATGTAGAACATGACCAGTAGGCTGTGTGTCCAGGCTGTATAATCAGATGTAGATCATGACCAGTAGGCTGTGTGTCCAGGCTGTATAGCAGATGTAGATCATGACCAGTAGGCTGTATTGCAGACGTAGATCATGACCAGTAGGCTGTGTGTGCCCAGGCTGTATAGCAGATGTAGGACATGACCGTTAGGCTGTGTGTCCAGGCTGTATAGTAGATGTAGATCATGATCAGTAGTTTGTGTGTCCAGGCTGTATAGCAGATGTAGAACATGACCAGTAGGCTGTGTGTCCAGGCTGTATAGCAGATGTAGAACATGACCAGTAGGCTGTGTATCCGGGCTGTATAGTAGATGTAGAACATGACCAGTAGGCTGTGTGTCCAGGCTGTATAGCACATGTAGATCATGACCAGTAGGCTGTGTGTCCAGGCTGTATAGCAGATGTAGGACATGACCAGTTGGCTGTGTGTCCAGGCTGTATAGCAGATGTAGGACATGACCAGTAGGCTGTGTGCCCAGGCTGTATAGCAGATGTAGAACATGACCAGTAGGCTGTGTGTCCAGGCTGTATAGCAGATGTAGATCATGACCAGTAGGCTGTGTGTCCAGGCTGTATAGCAGATGTAGAACATGACCAGTAGGCTGTGTGTTAAGGCTGTATAGTAGATGTAGAACATGCCCAGTAGGCTGTGTGTCCAGGCTGTATAGTAGATGTAGAACATGACCAGTAGGCTGTGTGTCCAGGCTGTATAGCAGATGTAGATCATGACCAGTAGGCTTTGTGTCCAGGCTGTATAGTAGATGTAGAATATGACCAGTAGAATGTGTGTCCAGGCTGTATGGTAGATGTAGAACATGACCAGTAGGCTGTGTGTCCAGGCTGTATAGTAGATGTAGAACGTGACCAGTAGGCTGTGTGTCCAGGCTGTATAATCAGATGTAGATCATGACCAGTAGGCTGTGTGTCCAGGCTGTATAGCAGATGTAGGACATGACCAGTAGGCTGTGTGTCCAGGCTGTATAGTAGATGTAGATCATGATCAGTAGGCTGTGTGTCCAGGCTGTATAGCAGATGTAGAACATGACCAGTAGGCTGTGTGTCCAGGCTGTATAGCAGATGTAGAACATGACCAGTAGGCTGTGTATCCGGGCTGTATAGTAGATGTAGAACATGACCAGTAGGCTGTGTGTCCAGGCTGTATAGCATATGTAGATCATGACCAGTAGGCTGTTTGTCCAGATTGTATAGTAGATGTAGATCATGACCAGTAGGCTGTGTGTCCAGGCTGTATAGCAGATGTAGATCATGACCAGTAGGCTGTATTGCAGACGTAGATCATGACCAGTAGGCTGTGTAAGTCCAGGCTGTATAGCAGATGTAGGACATGACCAGTAGGCTGTGTGTCCAGGCTGTATAGTAGATGTAGATCATGATCAGTAGGCTGTGTGTCCAGGCTGTATAGCAGATGTAGAACATGACCAGTAGGCCGTGTGTCCAGGCTGTATAGCAGATGTAGAACATGACCAGTAGGCTGTGTATCCGGGCTGTATAGTAGATGTAGAACATGACCAGTAGGCTGTGTGTCCAGGCTGTATAGCACATGTAGATCATGACCAGTAGGCTGTTTGTCCAGGTTGTATAGTAGATGTAGATCATGACCAGTAGGCTGCGTGTCCAGGCTGTATAGCAGACGTAGAACATGACCAGTAGGCTTTATAGCAGATGTAGATCATGACCAGTAGGCTGTGTGTCCAGGCTGTATAGAAGATGTAGAACATGACCAGTAGGCTGTGTGTCCAGGCTGTATAGTAGATGTAGAACATGACCAGTAGGCTGTGTGTCCAGGCTGTATAGTAGATGTAGGTCATGACCAGTAGGCTGTGTGTCCAGGCTGTATAGTAGATGTAGGACATGACCAGTAGGCTGTGTGTCCAGGCTGTATAGCAGATGTAGAACATGACCAGTAGGCTGTGTGTCCAGGCTGTATAGTAGATGTAGAACATGACCAGTAGGCAGTGTGTCCAGAATGTATAGTAGATGTAGAACAAGACCAGTAGGCTGTTTGTCCAGGCTGTATAGTAGATAGAGATCATGACCAGTAGGCTGTGTGTCCAGGCAGTATAGTAGATGTAGATCATGACCAGTAGGCTGTGTGTCCAGGCTGTATAGTAGATGTAGAACATGACCAGTCGGCTGTGTGTCCAGGCTGTATAGCAGATGTAGAACATGACCAGTAGGCTGTGTGTCCAGGATGTATAGCAGATATAGATCATGACCAGTAGGCTATGTGTCCAGGCTGTATAGCAGATGTAGAACATGACCAGTAGGCTGTGTGTCCAGGCTGTATAGTAGATGTAGATCATGACCAGAGGCTATGTGTCCAGGCTGTATAGTAGATGTAGATCATGACCAGAGGCTGTGTGTCCAGGCTGTATAGTAGATGTAGAACTTGACCAGTAGGCTATGTGTCCAGGCTGTATAGCAGATGTAGATCATGACCAGAGGCTGTGTGTCCAGGCTGTATAGCAGATGTAGATCATGACCAGTAGGCTATGTGTCCAGGCTGTATAGTAGATGTAGATCATGACCAGTAGGCTTTGTGTCCAGGCTGTATAGCAGATGTAGAACATGACCAGTAGGCTGTGTGTCCAGGCTGTATAGCAGATGTAGATCATGACCAGTAGGCTGTGTGTCCAGGCTGTATAGCAGATGTAGAACATGACCAGTAGGCTGTGTGTACAGGCTGTATAGTAGATGTAGAACATGCCCAGTAGGCTGTGTGTCCAGGCTGTATAGTAGATGTAGAACATGACCAGTAGGCTGTGTGTCCAGGCTGTATAGCAGATGTAGATCATGACCAGTAGGCTGTGTGTCCAGGCTGTATAGTAGATGTAGAATATGACCAGTAGAATGTGTGTCCAGGCTGTATGGTAGATGTAGAACATGACCAGTAGGCTGTGTGTCCAGGCTGTATAGTAGATGTAGAACATGACCAGTAGGCTGTGTGTCCAGGCTGTATAATCAGATGTAGATCATGACCAGTAGGCTGTGTGTCCAGGCTGTATAGCAGATGTAGATCATGACCAGTAGGCTGTATTGCAGACGTAGATCATGACCAGTAGGCTGTGTGTGTTCAGGCTGTATAGCAGATGTAGGACATGACCAGTAGGCTGTGTGTCCAGAATGTATAGTAGATGTAGATCATGACCAGTAGGCTGTGTGTCCAGGCTGTATAGTAGATGTAGAACATGACCAGTCGGCTGTGTGTCCAGGCTGTATAGCAGATGTAGAACATGACCAGTAGGCTGTGTGTCCAGGCTGTATAGCAGATATAGATCATGACCAGTAGGCTATGTGTCCAGGCTGTATAGCAGATGTAGAACATGACCAGTAGGCTGTGTGTCCAGGCTGTATAGTAGATGTAGATCGTGACCAGAGGCTGTGTGTCCAGGCTGTATAGTAGATGTAGATCATGACCAGAGGCTGTGTGTCCAGGCTGTATAGTAGATGTAGAACTTGACCAGTAGGCTGTGTGTCCAGGATGTATAGCAGATGTAGATCATGACCAGAGGCTGTGTGTCCAGGCTGCATAGCAGATGTAGATCATGACCAGTAGGCTGTGTGTCCAGGCTGTATAGCAGATGTAGGACATGACCAGTAGGCTGTGTGTCCAGGCTGTATAGCAGATGTAGAACATGACCAGTAGGCTGTGTGTCCAGGCTGTATAGCAGATGTAGATCATGACCAGTAGGCTGTGTGTCCAGGCTGTATAGCAGATGTAGAACATGACCAGTAGGCTGTGTGTCCAGGCTGTATAGTAGATGTAGAACATGCCCAGTAGGCTGTGTGTCCAGGCTGTATAGTAGATGTAGAACATGACCAGTAGGCTGTGTGTCCAGGCTGTATAGCAGATGTAGATCATGACCAGTAGGCTGTGTGTCCAGGCTGTATAGTAGATGTAGAATATGACCAGTAGAATGTGTGTCCAGGCTGTATGGTAGATGTAGAACATGACCAGTAGGCTGTGTGTCCAGGCTGTATAGTAGATGTAGAACATGACCAGTAGGCTGTGTGTCCAGGCTGTATAATCAGATGTAGATCATGACCAGTAGGCTGTGTGTCCAGGCTGTATAGCAGATGTAGATCATGACCAGTAGGCTGTATTGCAGACGTAGATCATGACCAGTAGGCTGTGTGTGTCCAGGCTGTATAGCAGATGTAGGACATGACCAGTAGGCTGTGTGTCCAGGCTGTATAGTAGATGTAGATCATTATCAGTAGGCTGTGTGTCCAGGCTGTATAGCAGATGTAGAACATGACCAGTAGGCTGTGTGTCCAGGCTGTATAGCAGATGTAGAACATGACCAGTAGGCTGTGTATCCGGGCTGTATAGTAAATGTAGAACATGACCAGTAGGCTGTGTGTCCAGGCTGTATAGCACATGTAGATCATGACCAGTAGGATGTGTGTCCAGGCTGTATAGCAGATGTAGGACATGACCAGTTGGCTGTGTGTCCAGGCTGTATAGCAGATGTAGGACATGCCCAGTAGGCTGTGTGTCCAGGCTGTATAGTAGATGTAGAACATGACCAGTAGGCTGTGTGTCCAGGCTGTATAGCAGATGTAGATCATGACCAGTAGGCTGTGTGTCCAGGCTGTATAGTAGATGTAGAATATGACCAGTAGAATGTGTGTCCAGGCTGTATGGTAGATGTAGAACATGACCAGTAGGCTGTGTGTCCAGGCTGTATAGTAGATGTAGAACGTGACCAGTAGGCTGTGTGTCCAGGCTGTATAATCAGATGTAGATCATGACCAGTAGGCTGTGTGACCAGGCTGTATAGCAGATGTAGATCATGACCAGTAGGCTGTATTGCAGACGTAGATCATGACCAGTAGGCTGTGTGTGTCCAGGCTGTATAGCAGATGTAGGACATGACCAGTAGGCTGTGTGTCCAGGCTGTATAGTAGATGTAGATCATGATCAGTAGGCTGTGTGTCCAGGCTGTATAGCAGATGTAGAACATGACCAGTAGGCTGTTTGTCCAGGCTGTATAGTAGATGTAGAATATGACCAGTAGGCTGTGTGTCCAGGCTGTATAGTAGATGTAGAACATGACCAGTAGGCTGTGTGTCCAGGCTGTATAGCAGATGTAGAACATGACCAGTAGGCTGTGTATCCGGGCTGTATAGTAGATGTAGAACATGGCCAGTAGGCTGTGTGTCCAGGCTGTATAGCACATGTAGATCATGACCAGTAGGCTGTTTGTCCAGGCTGTATAGTAGATGTAGATCATGACCAGTAGGCTGTGTGTCCAGGCTGTATAGCAGATGTAGATCATGACCAGTAGGCTGTATTGCAGACGTAGATCATGACCAGTAGGCTGTGTGTGTCCAGGCTGTATAGCAGATGTAGGACATGACCAGTAGGCTGTGTGTCCAGGCTGTATAGTAGATGTAGATCATGATCAGTAGGCTGTGTGTCCAGGCTGTATAGCAGATGTAGAACATGACCAGTAGGCCGTGTGTCCAGGCTGTATAGCAGATGTAGAACATGACCAGTAGGCTGTGTATCCGGGCTGTATAGTAGATGTAGAACATGACCAGTAGGCTGTGTGTCCAGGCTGTATAGTAGATGTAGAACGTGACCAGTAGGCTGTGTGTCCAGGCTGTATAATCAGATGTAGATCATGACCAGTAGGCTGTGTGACCAGGCTGTATAGCAGATGTAGATCATGACCAGTAGGCTGTATTGCAGACGTAGATCATGACCAGTAGGCTGTGTGTGTCCAGGCTGTATAGCAGATGTAGGACATGACCAGTAGGCTGTGTGTCCAGGTTGTATAGTAGATGTAGATCATGACCAGTAGGCTGTGTGTCCAGGCTGTATAGCAGATGTAGATCATGACCAGTAGGCTGTATTGCAGACGTAGATCATGACCAGTAGGCTGTGTGTGTCCAGGCTGTATAGCAGATGTAGGACATGACAAGTAGGCTGTGTGTCCAGGCTGTATAGTAGATGTAGATCATGATCAGTAGGCTGTGTGTCCAGGCTGTATAGCAGATGTAGAACATGACCAGTAGGCCGTGTGTCCAGGCTGTATAGCAGATGTAGAACATGACCAGTAGGCTGTGTATCCGGGCTGTATAGTAGATGTAGAACATGACCAGTAGGCTGTGTGTTCAGGCTGTATAGCACATGTAGATCATGACCAGTAGGCTGTTTGTCCAGGTTGTATAGTAGATGTAGATCATGACCAGTAGGCTGCGTGTCCAGGCTGTATAGCAGATGTAGAACATGACCAGTCGGCTGTGTGTCCAGGCTGTATAGCAGATGTAGATCATGACCAGTAGGCTGTGTGTCCAGGCTGTATAGCAGATGTAGAACATGACCAGTAGGCTGTGTGTCCAGGCTGTATAGCAGATGTAGAACATGACCAGTAGGCTGTGTGTCCAGGCTGTATAGCAGATGTAGAACATGACCAGTAGGCTGTGTGTCCAGGCTGTATAGCAGATGTAGATCATGACCAGTAGACTGTGTCCAGGCTGTACAGTAGATGTAGAACATGACCAGTAGGCTTTATAGCAGATGTAGATCATGACCAGTAGGCTGTGTGTCCAGGCTGTATAGTAGATGTAGAACATGACCAGTAGGCTGTGTGTCCAGGCTGTATAGTAGATGTAGAACATGACCAGTAGGCTGTGTGTCCAGGCTGTATAGTAGATGTAGATCATGACCAGTAGGCTGTGTGTCCAGGCTGTATAGTAGATGTAGGACATGACCAGTAGGCTGTGTGTGTCCAGGCTGTATAGTAGATGTAGAACATGACCAGTAGGCTGTGTGTCCAGGCTGTATAGTAGATGTAGAACATGACCAGTAGGCTGTGTGTCCAGAATGTATAGTAGATGTAGAACATGACCAGTAGGCTGTTTGTCCAGGCTGTATAGTAGATGGAGATCATGACCAGTAGGCTGTGTGTCCAGGCAGTATAGTAGATGTAGATCATGACCAGTAGGCTGTGTGTCCAGGCTGTATAGTAGATGTAGAACATGACCAGTCGGCTGTGTGTCCAGGCTGTATAGCAGATGTAGAACATGACCAGTAGGCTGTGTGTCCAGGCTGTATAGCAGATATAGATCATGACCAGTAGGCTATGTGTCCAGACTGTATAGCAGATGTAGAACATGACCAGTAGGCTGTGTGTCCAGGCTGTATAGTAGATGTAGATCATGACCAGAGGCTGTGTGTCCAGGCTGTATAGTAGATGTAGAACTTGACCAGTAGGCTGTGTGTCCAGGCTGTATAGCAGATGTACATCATGACCAGTAGGCTGTGTGCCCAGGCTGTATAGCAGATGTAGATCATGACCAGTAGGCTGTGTGTCCAGGCTGTATAGTAGATGTAGATCATGACCAGTAGGCTGTGTGTCCAGGCTGTATAGCAGATGTAGGACATGACCAGTTGGCTGTGTGTCCTGGCTGTATAGCAGATGTAGGACATGACCAGTAGGCTGTGTGTCCAGGCTGTATAGCAGATGTAGAACATGACCAGTAGGCTGTGTGTCCAGGCTGTATAGCAGATGTAGATCATGACCAGTAGGCTGTGTGTCCAGGCTGTATAGCAGATGTAGAACATGACCAGTAGGCTGTGTGTCCAGGCTGTATAGCAGATGTAGTACATGACCAGTAGGCTGTGTGTCCAGGCTGTATAGCAGATGTAGAACATGACCAGTAGGCTGTGTGTCCAGGCTGTATAGCAGATGTAGATCATGACCAGTAGACTGTGTCCAGGCTGTACAGTAGATGTAGAACATGACCAGTAGGCTTTATAGCAGATGTAGATCATGACCAGTAGGCTGTGTGTCCAGGCTGTATAGTAGATGTAGAACCTGACCAGTAGGCTGTGTGTCCAGGCTGTATAGTAGATGTAGAACATGACCAGTAGGCTGTGTGTCCAGGCTGTATAGTAGATGTAGATCATGACCAGTAGGCTGTGTGTCCAGGCTGTATAGTAGATGTAGGACATGACCAGTAGGCTGTGTGTGTCCAGGCTGTATAGTAGATGTAGAACATGACCAGTAGGCTGTGTGTCCAGGCTGTATAGTAGATGTAGAACATGACCAGTAGGCTGTGTGTCCAGAATGTATAGTAGATGTAGAACATGACCAGTAGGCTGTTTGTCCAGGCTGTATAGTAGATGGAGATCATGACCAGTAGGCTGTGTGTCCAGGCAGTATAGTAGATGTAGATCATGACCAGTAGGCTGTGTGTCCAGGCTGTATAGTAGATGTAGAACATGACCAGTCGGCTGTGTGTCCAGGCTGTATAGCAGATGTAGAACATGACCAGTAGGCTGTGTGTCCAGGCTGTATAGCAGATATAGATCATGACCAGTAGGCTATGTGTCCAGGCTGTATAGCAGATGTAGAACATGACCAGTAGGCTGTGTGTCCAGGCTGTATAGTAGATGTAGATCATGACCAGAGGCTGTGTGTCCAGGCTGTATAGTAGATGTAGAACTTGACCAGTAGGCTGTGTGTCCAGGCTGTATAGCAGATGTACATCATGACCAGTAGGCTGTGTGCCCAGGCTGTATAGCAGATGTAGATCATGACCAGTAGGCTGTGTGTCCAGGCTGTATAGTAGATGTAGATCATGACCAGTAGGCTGTGTGTCCAGGCTGTATAGCAGATGTAGGACATGACCAGTTGGCTGTGTGTCCTGGCTGTATAGCAGATGTAGGACATGACCAGTAGGCTGTGTGTCCAGGCTGTATAGCAGATGTAGAACATGACCAGTAGGCTGTGTGTCCAGGCTGTATAGCAGATGTAGATCATGACCAGTAGGCTGTGTCCAGGCTGTATAGCAGATGTAGAACATGACCAGTATGCTGTGTGTCCAGGCTGTATAGTAGATGTAGAACATGCCCAGTAGGCTGTGTGTCCAGGCTGTATAGTAGATGTATAACATGACCAGTAGGCTGTGTGTCCAGGCTGTATAGCAGATGTAGAACATGACCAGTAGAATGTGTGTCCAGGCTGTATAGTAGATGTAGAACATGACCAGTAGGCTGTGTGTCCAGGCTGTATAGTAGATGTAGAACATGACCAGTAGGCTGTATTGCAGACGTAGATCATGACCAGTAGGCTGTGTGTGTCCAGGCTGTATAGCAGATGTAGGACATGACCAGTAGGCTGTGTGTCCAGGCTGTATAGTAGATGTAGATCATGATCAGTAGGCTGTGTGTCCAGGCTGTATAGCAGATGTAGAACATGACCAGTAGGCTGTGTGTCCAGGCTGTATAGCAGATGTAGAACATGACCAGTAGGCTGTGTATCCGGGCTGTATAGTAGATGTAGAACATGACCAGTAGGCTGTGTGTCCAGGCTGTATAGCACATGTAGATCATGACCAGTAGGCTGTTTGTCCAGGTTGTATAGTAGATGTAGATCATGACCAGTAGGCTGTGTGTCCAGGCTGTATAGCAGATGTAGATCATGACCAGTAGGCTGTATTGCAGACGTAGATCATGACCAGTAGGCTGTGTGTGTCCAGGCTGTATAGCAGATGTAGGACATGACCAGTAGGCTGTGTGTCCAGGCTGTATAGTAGATGTAGATCATGATCAGTAGGCTGTGTGTCCAGGCTGTATAGCAGATGTAGAACATGACCAGTAGGCCGTGTGTCCAGGCTGTATAGCAGATGTAGAACATGACCAGTAGGCTGTGTATCCGGGCTGTATAGTAGATGTAGAACATGACCAGTAGGCTGTGTGTTCAGGCTGTATAGCACATGTAGATCATGACCAGTAGGCTGTGTGTCCAGGCTGTATAGCAGATGTAGAACATGACCAGTAGGCTGTGTGTCCAGGCTGTATAGCAGATGTAGTACATGACCAGTAGGCTGTGTGTCCAGGCTGTATAGCAGATGTAGAACATGACCAGTAGGCTGTGTGTCCAGGCTGTATAGCAGATGTAGATCATGACCAGTAGACTGTGTCCAGGCTGTACAGTAGATGTAGAACATGACCAGTAGGCTTTATAGCAGATGTAGATCATGACCAGTAGGCTGTGTGTCCAGGCTGTATAGTAGATGTAGAACCTGACCAGTAGGCTGTGTGTCCAGGCTGTATAGTAGATGTAGAACATGACCAGTAGGCTGTGTGTCCAGGCTGTATAGTAGATGTAGATCATGACCAGTAGGCTGTGTGTCCAGGCTGTATAGTAGATGTAGGACATGACCAGTAGGCTGTGTGTGTCCAGGCTGTATAGTAGATGTAGAACATGACCAGTAGGCTGTGTGTCCAGGCTGTATAGTAGATGTAGAACATGACCAGTAGGCTGTGTGTCCAGAATGTATAGTAGATGTAGAACATGACCAGTAGGCTGTTTGTCCAGGCTGTATAGTAGATGGAGATCATGACCAGTAGGCTGTGTGTCCAGGCAGTATAGTAGATGTAGATCATGACCAGTAGGCTGTGTGTCCAGGCTGTATAGTAGATGTAGAACATGACCAGTCGGCTGTGTGTCCAGGCTGTATAGCAGATGTAGAACATGACCAGTAGGCTGTGTGTCCAGGCTGTATAGCAGATATAGATCATGACCATTAGGCTATGTGTCCAGGCTGTATAGCAGATGTAGAACATGACCAGTAGGCTGTGTGTCCAGGCTGTATAGTAGATGTAGATCATGACCAGAGGCTGTGTGTCCAGGCTGTATAGTAGATGTAGAACTTGACCAGTAGGCTGTGTGTCCAGGCTGTATAGCAGATGTACATCATGACCAGTAGGCTGTGTGCCCAGGCTGTATAGCAGATGTAGATCATGACCAGTAGGCTGTGTGTCCAGGCTGTATAGTAGATGTAGATCATGACCAGTAGGCTGTGTGTCCAGGCTGTATAGCAGATGTAGGACATGACCAGTTGGCTGTGTGTCCTGGCTGTATAGCAGATGTAGGACATGACCAGTAGGCTGTGTGTCCAGGCTGTATAGCAGATGTAGAACATGACCAGTAGGCTGTGTGTCCAGGCTGTATAGCAGATGTAGATCATGACCAGTAGGCTGTGTCCAGGCTGTATAGCAGATGTAGAACATGACCAGTATGCTGTGTGTCCAGGCTGTATAGTAGATGTAGAACATGCCCAGTAGGCTGTGTGTCCAGGCTGTATAGTAGATGTATAACATGACCAGTAGGCTGTGTGTCCAGGCTGTATAGCAGATGTAGAACATGACCAGTAGAATGTGTGTCCAGGCTGTATAGTAGATGTAGAACATGACCAGTAGGCTGTGTGTCCAGGCTGTATAGTAGATGTAGAACATGACCAGTAGGCTGTATTGCAGACGTAGATCATGACCAGTAGGCTGTGTGTGTCCAGGCTGTATAGCAGATGTAGGACATGACCAGTAGGCTGTGTGTCCAGGCTGTATAGTAGATGTAGATCATGATCAGTAGGCTGTGTGTCCAGGCTGTATAGCAGATGTAGAACATGACCAGTAGGCTGTGTGTCCAGGCTGTATAGCAGATGTAGAACATGACCAGTAGGCTGTGTATCCGGGCTGTATAGTAGATGTAGAACATGACCAGTAGGCTGTGTGTCCAGGCTGTATAGCACATGTAGATCATGACCAGTAGGCTGTTTGTCCAGGTTGTATAGTAGATGTAGATCATGACCAGTAGGCTGTGTGTCCAGGCTGTATAGCAGATGTAGATCATGACCAGTAGGCTGTATTGCAGACGTAGATCATGACCAGTAGGCTGTGTGTGTCCAGGCTGTATAGCAGATGTAGGACATGACCAGTAGGCTGTGTGTCCAGGCTGTATAGTAGATGTAGATCATGATCAGTAGGCTGTGTGTCCAGGCTGTATAGCAGATGTAGAACATGACCAGTAGGCCGTGTGTCCAGGCTGTATAGCAGATGTAGAACATGACCAGTAGGCTGTGTATCCGGGCTGTATAGTAGATGTAGAACATGACCAGTAGGCTGTGTGTTCAGGCTGTATAGCACATGTAGATCATGACCAGTAGGCTGCGTGTCCAGGCTGTATAGCAGATGTAGAACATGACCAGTCGGCTGTGTGTCCAGGCTGTATAGCAGATGTAGATCATGACCAGTAGGCTGTGTGTCCAGGCTGTATAGCAGATGTAGAACATGACCAGTAGGCTGTGTGTCCAGGCTGTATAGCAGATGTAGAACATGACCAGTAGGCTGTGTGTCCAGGATGTATAGCAGATGTAGAACATGACCAGTAGGCTGTGTGTCCAGGCTGTATAGCAGATGTAGATCATGACCAGTAGACTGTGTCCAGGCTGTACAGTAGATGTAGAACATGACCAGTAGGCTTTATAGCAGATGTAGATCATGACCAGTAGGCTGTGTGTCCAGGCTGTATAGTAGATGTAGAACATGACCAGTAGGCTGTGTGTCCAGGCTGTATAGTAGATGTAGAACATGACCAGTAGGCTGTGTGTCCAGGCTGTATAGTAGATGTAGATCATGACCAGTAGGCTGTGTGTCCAGGCTGTATAGTAGATGTAGGACATGACCAGTAGGCTGTGTGTCCAGGCTGTATAGTAGATGTAGAACATGACCAGTAGGCTGTGTGTCCAGAATGTATAGTAGATTTAGAACATGACCAGTAGGCTGTTTGTCCAGGCTGTATAGTAGATGGAGATCATGACCAGTAGGCTGTGTGTCCAGGCAGTATAGTAGATGTAGATCAAGACCAGTAGGCTGTGTGTCCAGGCTGTATAGTAGATGTAGAACATGACCAGTCGGCTGTGTGTCCAGGCTGTATAGCAGATGTAGAACATGACCAGTAGGCTGTGTGTCCAGGCTGTATAGCAGATATAGATCATGACCAGTAGGCTATGTGTCCAGGCTGTATAGCAGATGTAGAACATGACCAGTAGGCTGTGTGTCCAGGCTGTATAGTAGATGTAGATCATGACCAGAGGCTGTGTGTCCAGGCTGTATAGTAGATGTAGAACTTGACCAGTAGGCTGTGTGTCCAGGCTGTATAGCAGATGTACATCATGACCAGTAGGCTGTGTGCCCAGGCTGTATAGCAGATGTAGATCATGACCAGTAGGCTGTGTGTCCAGGCTGTATAGTAGATGTAGATCATGACCAGTAGGCTGTGTGTCCAGGCTGTATAGCAGATGTAGGACATGACCAGTTGGCTGTGTGTCCTGGCTGTATAGCAGATGTAGGACATGACCAGTAGGCTGTGTGTCCAGGCTGTATAGCAGATGTAGAACATGACCAGTAGGCTGTGTGTCCAGGCTGTATAGCAGATGTAGATCATGACCAGTAGGCTGTGTGTCCAGGCTGTATAGCAGATGTAGAACATGACCAGTAGGCTGTGTGTCCAGGCTGTATAGCAGATGTAGAACATGACCAGTAGGCTGTGTGTCCAGGCTGTATAGCAGATGTAGAACATGACCAGTAGGCTTTATAGCAGATGTAGATCATGACCAGTAGGCTGTGTGTCCAGGCTGTATAGTAGATGTAGAACATGACCAGTAGGCTGTGTGTCCAGGCTGTATAGTAGATGTAGAACATGACCAGTAGGCTGTGTGTCCAGGCTGTATAGTAGATGTAGATCATGACCAGTAGGCTGTGTGTCCAGGCTGTATAGTAGATGTAGAACATGACCAGTAGGCTGTGTGTCCAGGCTGTATAGTAGATGTAGAACATGACCAGTAGGCTGTGTGTCCAGGCTGTATAGTAGATGTAGATCATGACCAGTAGGCTGTGTGTCCAGGCTGTATAGTAGATGTAGAACATGACCAGTAGGCTGTTTGTCCAGGCTGTATAGTAGATGGAGATCATGACCAGTAGGCTGTGTGTCCAGGCAGTATAGTAGATGTAGATCATGACCAGTAGGCTGTGTGTCCAGGCTGTATAGTAGATGTAGAACATGACCAGTCGGCTGTGTGTCCATGCAGTATAGCAGATGTAGAACATGACCAGTAGGCTGTGTGTCCAGGCTGTATAGCAGATATAGATCATGACCAGTAGGCTATGTGTCCAGGCTGTATAGCAGATGTAGAACATGACCAGTAGGCTGTGTGTCCAGGCTGTATAGTAGATGTAGATCATGACCAGAGGCTGTGTGTCCAGGCTGTATAGTAGATGTAGAACTTGACCAGTAGGCTGTGTGTCCAGGCTGTATAGCAGATGTACATCATGACCAGTAGGCTGTGTGCCCAGGCTGTATAGCAGATGTAGATCATGACCAGTAGGCTGTGTGTCCAGGCTGTATAGTAGATGTAGATCATGACCAGTAGGCTGTGTGTCCAGGCTGTATAGCAGATGTAGGACATGACCAGTTGGCTGTGTGTCCTGGCTGTATAGCAGATGTAGGACATGACCAGTATGCTGTGTGTCCAGGCTGTATAGTAGATGTAGAACATGCCCAGTAGGCTGTGTGTCCAGGCTGATAGTAGATGTAGAACATGACCAGTAGGCTGTGTGTCCAGGCTGTATAGCAGATGTAGAACATGACCAGTAGAATGTGTGTCCAGGCTGTATAGTAGATGTAGAACATGACCAGTAGGCTGTGTGTCCAGGCTGTATAGTAGATGTAGAACATGACCAGTAGGCTGTGTGTCCAGGCTTTATAATCAGATGTAGATCATGACCAGTAGGCTGTGTGTCCAGGCTGTATAGCAGATGTAGGACATGACCAGTAGGCTGTATTGCAGACGTAGATCATGACCAGTAGGATGTGTGTCCAGGCTGTATAGCAGATGTAGGACATGACCAGTCGGCGGTGTGTCCAGGCTGTATAGTAGATGTAGATCATGACCAGTAGGCTGTGTGTCCAGGCTGTATAGCAGATGTAGAACATGACCAGAAGGCTGTGTGTCCAGGCTGTATAGCAGATGTAGAACATGACCAGTAGGCTGTGTATCCGGGCTGTATAGTAGATGTAGAACATGACCAGTAGGCTGTGTGTCCAGGCTGTATAGCACATGTAGATCATGACCAGTAGGCTGTTTGACCAGGCTGTATAGTAGAAGTAGATCATGACCAGTAGGCTGTGTGTCCAGGCTGTATAGCAGATGTAGAACATGACCAGTAGGCTGTGTGTCCAGGCTGTATAGCAGATGTAGAACATGACCAGTAGGCTGTGTGTCCAGGCTGTATAGCAGATGTAGAACATGACCAGTAGGCTCTGCGTCCAGGCTGTATAGTAGATGTAGGACATGACCAGTAGACTGTGTGTCCAGGCTGTATAGTAGATGTAGAACATGACCAGTAGGCTGTTTGTCCAGGCTGTATAGTAGATGTAGAACATGACCAGTAGGCTGTGTGTCCAGGCTGTATAGTAGATGTAGATCATGACCAGTAGGCTGTGTGTCCAGGCTGTATAGTAGATGTAGGACATGACCAGTAGGCTGTGTGTCCAGGCTGTATAGCAGATGTAGATCATGACCAGTAGGCTGTGTGTCCAGGCTGAATAGTAGATGTAGAACATGACCAGTAGGCTGTGTGTCCAGGCTGTATAGTAGATTTAGAACATGACCAGTAGGCTGTGTGTCCAGGCTGTATAGTAGATGTAGATCATGACCAGTAGGCTGTGTGTCCAGGCTGTATAGCAGATGTAGGACATAACCAGTAGGCTGTGTGTCCAGGCTGATAGTAGATGTAGAACATGACCAGTAGGCTGTGTGTCCAGGCTGTATAGTAGATGTAGAACATGACCAGTAGGCTGTATGTCCAGGCTGTATAGTAGATGTAGAACATGACCAGTCGGCTGTGTGTCCAGGCTGTATAGCAGATGTAGATCATGACCAGTAGGCTGTGTCCAGGCTGTATAGTAGATGTAGAACATGACCAGTATGCTATGTGTCCAGGCTGTATAGCAGATGTAGATCATGACCAGTAGGCTGTATAGCAGATGTAGAACATGACCAGTAGGCTGTGTCCAGGCTGTATAGTAGATGTAGAACATGACCAGTAGGCTGTGTGTCCAGGCTGTATAGTAGATGTAGAACATGACCAGTAGGCTGTGTGTCCAGGCTGTATAGCAGATGTAGATCATGACCAGTAGGCTGTGTGTCCAGGCTGTATAGTAGATGTAGATCATGACCAGTATGCTGTGTGTCCAGGCTGTATAGCAGATGTAGAACATGACCAGTAGGCTGTGTGTCCAGGCTGTATAGTAGATGTAGAACATGACCAGTAGGCTGTGTGTCCAGGCTGTATAGTAGATGTAGATCATGACCAGTAGGCTGTGTGTCCAGGCTGTATAGCAGATGTAGAACATGACCAGTAGGCTGTGTGTCCAGGCTGTATAGCAGATGTAGATCATGACCAGTAGGCTGTGTCCAGGCTGTACAGTAAATGTAGAACATGACCAGTAGGCTGTATAGTAGATGTAGAACATGACCAGTAGGCTGTTTGTCCAGGCTGTTTAGTAGATGTAGATCATGACCAGTAGGCTGTGTGTCCAGGCTGTATAGCAGATGTAGATCATGGCCAGTAGGCTGTGTCCAGGCTGTATAGTAGATGTAGAACATGACCAGTAGGCTGTATAGCAGATGTAGATCATGACCAGTAGGCTGTGTGTCCAGGCTGTATAGCAGATGTAGAACATGACCAGTAGGCTGTGTGTCCAGGCTGTATAGCAGATGTAGAACATGACCAGTAGGCTGTGTGTCCAGGCTGTATAGTAGATATAGAACATGACCAGTAGGCTGTGTGTCCAGGCTGTATAGTAGATGTAGATCATGACCAGAGGCTGTGTGTCCAGGCTGTATAGTAGATGTAGAACTTGACGAGTAGGCTGTGTGTCCAGGCTGTATAGCAGATGTAGATCATGACCAGTAGGCTGTGTGTCCAGGCTGTATAGCAGATGTAGATCATGACCAGTAGGCTGTGTGTCCAGGCTGTATAGTAGAAGTAGATCATGACCAGTAGGCTGTGTGTCCAGGCTGTATAGCACATGTAGATCATGACCAGTAGGCTGTTTGACCAGGCTGTATAGTAGAAGTAGATCATGACCAGTAGGCTGTGTGTCCAGGCTGTATAGCAGATGTAGAACATGACCAGTAGGCTGTGTGTCCAGGCTGTATAGCAGATGTAGAACATGACCAGTAGGCTGTGTGTCCAGGCTGTATAGCAGATGTAGAACATGACCAGTAGGCTCTGTGTCCAGGCTGTATAGTAGATGTAGGACATGACCAGTAGACTGTGTGTCCAGGCTGTATAGTAGATGTAGAACATGACCAGTAGGCTGTTTGTCCAGGCTGTATAGTAGATGTAGAACATGACCAGTAGGCTGTGTGTCCAGGCTGTATAGTAGATGTAGATCATGACCAGTAGGCTGTGTGTCCAGGCTGTATAGTAGATGTAGGACATGACCAGTAGGCTGTGTGTCCAGGCTGTATAGCAGATGTAGATCATGACCAGTAGGCTGTGTGTCCAGGCTGAATAGTAGATGTAGAACATGACCAGTAGGCTGTGTGTCCAGGCTGTATAGTAGATTTAGAACATGACCAGTAGGCTGTGTGTCCAGGCTGTATAGTAGATGTAGATCATGACCAGTAGGCTGTGTGTCCAGGCTGTATAGCAGATGTAGGACATAACCAGTAGGCTGTGTGTCCAGGCTGATAGTAGATGTAGAACATGACCAGTAGGCTGTGTGTCCAGGCTGTATAGTAGATGTAGAACATGACCAGTAGGCTGTATGTCCAGGCTGTATAGTAGATGTAGAACATGACCAGTAGGCTGTGTGTCCAGGCTGTATAGCAGATGTAGATCATGACCAGTAGGCTGTGTCCAGGCTGTATAGTAGATGTAGAACATGACCAGTATGCTATGTGTCCAGGCTGTATAGCAGATGTAGATCATGACCAGTAGGCTGTATAGCAGATGTAGAACATGACCAGTAGGCTGTGTGTCCAGGCTGTATAGTAGATGTAGAACATGACCAGTAGGCTGTGTGTCCAGGCTGTATAGTAGATGTAGAACATGACCAGTAGGCTGTGTGTCCAGGCTGTATAGCAGATGTAGATCATGACCAGTAGGCTGTGTGTCCAGGCTGTATAGTAGATGTAGATCATGACCAGTATGCTGTGTGTCCAGGCTGTATAGCAGATGTAGAACATGACCAGTAGGCTGTGTGTCCAGGCTGTATAGTAGATGTAGAACATGACCAGTAGGCTGTGTGTCCAGGCTGTATAGTAGATGTAGATCATGACCAGTAGGCTGTGTGTCCAGGCTGTATAGCAGATGTAGAACATGACCAGTAGGCTGTGTGTCCAGGCTGTATAGCAGATGTAGATCATGACCAGTAGGCTGTGTCCAGGCTGTACAGTAAATGTAGAACATGACCAGTAGGCTGTATAGTAGATGTAGAACATGACCAGTAGGCTGTTTGTCCAGGCTGTATAGTAGATGTAGATCATGACCAGTAGGCTGTGTGTCCAGGCTGTATAGCAGATGTAGATCATGGCCAGTAGGCTGTGTCCAGGCTGTATAGTAGATGTAGAACATGACCAGTAGGCTGTATAGCAGATGTAGATCATGACCAGTAGGCTGTGTGTCCAGGCTGTATAGCAGATGTAGAACATGACCAGTAGGCTGTGTGTCCAGGCTGTATAGCAGATGTAGAACATGACCAGTAGGCTGTGTGTCCAGGCTGTATAGTAGATATAGAACATGACCAGTAGGCTGTGTGTCCAGGCTGTATAGTAGATGTAGATCATGACCAGAGGCTGTGTGTCCAGGCTGTATAGTAGATGTAGAACTTGACGAGTAGGCTGTGTGTCCAGGCTGTATAGCAGATGTAGATCATGACCAGTAGGCTGTGTGTCCAGGCTGTATAGCAGATGTAGATCATGACCAGTAGGCTGTGTGTCCAGGCTGTATAGTAGATGTAGATCATCTCCAGTAGGCTGTGTGTCCAGGCTGTATAGCAGATGTAGGACATGACCAGTTGGCTGTGTGTCCAGGCTGTATAGCAGATGTAGGACATGACCAGTAGGCTGTGTGTCCAGGCTGTATAGCAGATGTAGAACATGACCAGTAGGCTGTGTGTCCAGGCTGTAAAGCAGATGTAGATCATGACCAGTAGGCTGTGTGTCCAGGCTGTATGGCAGATGTAGAACATGACCAGTAGGCTGTATGTCCAGGCTGTATAGTAGATGTAGAACATGACCAGTAGGCTGTGTGTCCAGGCTGTATAGCAGATGTAGATCATGACCAGTAGGCTGTGTCCAGGCTGTATAGTAGATGTAGAACATGACCAGTATGCTATGTGTCCAGGCTGTATAGCAGATGTAGATCATGACCAGTAGGCTGTATAGCAGATGTAGAACATGACCAGTAGGCTGTGTGTCCAGGCTGTATAGTAGATGTAGAACATGACCAGTAGGCTGTGTGTCCAGGCTGTATAGTAGATGTAGAACATGACCAGTAGGCTGTGTGTCCAGGCTGTATAGCAGATGTAGATCATGACCAGTAGGCTGTGTGTCCAGGCTGTATAGTAGATGTAGATCATGACCAGTATGCTGTGTGTCCAGGCTGTATAGCAGATGTAGAACATGACCAGTAGGCTGTGTGTCCAGGCTGTATAGTAGATGTAGAACATGACCAGTAGGCTGTGTGTCCAGGCTGTATAGTAGATGTAGATCATGACCAGTAGGCTGTGTGTCCAGGCTGTATAGCAGATGTAGAACATGACCAGTAGGCTGTGTGTCCAGGCTGTATAGCAGATGTAGATCATGACCAGTAGGCTGTGTCCAGGCTGTACAGTAAATGTAGAACATGACCAGTAGGCTGTATAGTAGATGTAGAACATGACCAGTAGGCTGTTTGTCCAGGCTGTATAGTAGATGTAGATCATGACCAGTAGGCTGTGTGTCCAGGCTGTATAGCAGATGTAGATCATGGCCAGTAGGCTGTGTCCAGGCTGTATAGTAGATGTAGAACATGACCAGTAGGCTGTATAGCAGATGTAGATCATGACCAGTAGGCTGTGTGTCCAGGCTGTATAGCAGATGTAGAACATGACCAGTAGGCTGTGTGTCCAGGCTGTATAGCAGATGTAGAACATGACCAGTAGGCTGTGTGTCCAGGCTGTATAGTAGATATAGAACATGACCAGTAGGCTGTGTGTCCAGGCTGTATAGTAGATGTAGATCATGACCAGAGGCTGTGTGTCCAGGCTGTATAGTAGATGTAGAACTTGACGAGTAGGCTGTGTGTCCAGGCTGTATAGCAGATGTAGATCATGACCAGTAGGCTGTGTGTCCAGGCTGTATAGCAGATGTAGATCATGACCAGTAGGCTGTGTGTCCAGGCTGTATAGTAGATGTAGATCATCTCCAGTAGGCTGTGTGTCCAGGCTGTATAGCAGATGTAGGACATGACCAGTTGGCTGTGTGTCCAGGCTGTATAGCAGATGTAGGACATGACCAGTAGGCTGTGTGTCCAGGCTGTATAGCAGATGTAGAACATGACCAGTAGGCTGTGTGTCCAGGCTGTATAGCAGATGTAGATCATGACCAGTAGGCTGTGTGTCCAGGCTGTATGGCAGATGTAGAACATGAACAGTAGGATGTGTGTCCAGGCTGTATAGTAGATGTAGAACATGCCCAGTAGGCTGTGTGTCCAGGCTGTATAGTAGATGTAGAACATGACCAGTAGGCTGTGTGTCCAGGCTGTATAGCAGATGTAGATCATGACCAGTAGGCTGTGTGTCCAGGCTGTATAGTAGATGTAGAATATGACCAGTAGAATGTGTGTCCAGGCTGTATGGTAGATGTAGAACATGACCAGTAGGCTGTGTGTCCAGGCTGTATAGTAGATGTAGAACATGACCAGTAGGCTGTGTGTCCAGGCTGTATAATCAGATGTAGATCATGACCAGTAGGCTGTGTGTCCAGGCTGTATAGGAGATGTAGATCATGACCAGTAGGCTGTATTGCAGACGTAGATCATGACCAGTAGGCTGTGTGTGTCCAGGCTGTATAGCAGATGTAGGACATGACCAGTAGGCTGTGTGTCCAGGCTGTATAGTAGATGTAGAACATGACCAGTAGGCTGTGTGTCCAGGCTGTATAGCAGATGTAGAACATGACCAGTAGGCTGTGTATCCGGGCTGTATAGTAGATGTAGAACATGACCAGTAGGCTGTGTGTCCAGGCTGTATAGCACATGTAGATCATGACCAGTAGGCTGTTTGTCCAGGCTGTATAGCAGATGTAGATCATGACCAGTAGGCTGTGTGTCCAGGCTGTATAGCAGATGTAGAACATGACCAGTAGGCTGTGTGTCCAGGCTGTATAGCAGATGTAGATCATGACCAGTAGGCTGTGTGTCCAGGCTGTATAGTAGATGTAGAACATGACCAGTAGGCTGTGTGTCCAGGCTGTATAGTAGATGTAGAACATGACCAGTAGGCTGTGTGTTCGGGCTGTATAGCAGATGTAGATCATGACCAGTAGGCTGTATTGCAGACGTAGATCATGACCAGTAGGCTGTGTGTCCAGGCTGTATAGTAGATGTAGGACATGACCAGTAGGCTGTGTGTCCAGGCTGTATAGTAGATGTAGATCATGACCAGTAGGCTGTGCGTCCAGGCTGTATAGCAGATGTAGAACATGACCAGTAGGCTGTGTGTCCAGGTTGTATAGTAGATGTAGATCATGACCAGTAGGCTGTGTGTCCAGGCTGTATAGCAGATGTAGAACATGACCAGTACGCTGTGTGTCCAGGCTGTATAGCAGATGTAGAACATGACCAGTAGGCTGTGTGTACAGGCTGTATAGTAGATGTAGAACATGACCAGTAGGCTGTGTGTCCAGGCTGTATAGTAGATGTAGAACATGACCAGTAGGCTGTGTGTCCAGGCTGTATAGTAGATGTAGAACATGACCAGTAGGCTGTGTGTCCAGGCTGTATAGCAGATGTAGAACATGACCAGTAGGCTGTGTGTCCAGGCTGTATAGCAGATGTAGATCATGACCAGTAGGCTGTGTGTCCAGGCTGTATAGTAGATGTAGAACATCTCCAGTAGGCTGTGTGTCCAGGCTGTATAGTAGATGTAGAACATGACCAGTAGGCTGTGTGTCCAGGCTGTATAGTAGATGTAGAACATGACCAGTAGGCTGTGTGTCCAGGCTGTATAGCAGATGTAGATCATGACCAGTAGGCTGTATTGCAGACGTAGATCATGACCAGTAGGCTGTGTGTCCAGGCTGTATAGTAGATGTAGGACGTGACCAGTAGGCTGTGTGTCCAGGCTGTATAGTAGATGTAGATCATGACCAGTAGGCTGTGTGTCCAGGCTGTATAGCAGATGTAGAACATGACCAGTAGGCTGTGTGTCCAGGCTGTATAGCAGATGTAGATCATGACCAGTAGGCTGTGTGTCCAGGCTGTATAGTAGATGTAGAACATCTCCAGTAGGCTGTGTGTCCAGGCTGTATAGTAGATGTAGAACATGACCACTAGGCTGTGTATCCAGGCTGTATAGTAGATGTAGAACATGACCAGTAGGCTGTGTGTCCAGGCTGTATAGCAGATGTAGATCATGACCAGTAGGCTGTATTGCAGACGTAGATCATGACCAGTAGGCTGTGTGTCCAGGCTGTATAGCAGATGTAGGACATGACCAGTAGGCTGTGTCCAGGCTGTATAGCAGATATAGATCATGACCAGTAGGCTGTGTGTCCAGGCTGTATAGTAGATGTAGATCATGACCAGTAGGCTGTGTGTCCAGGCTGTATAGCAGATGTAGAACATGACCAGTAGGCTGTTTGTCCAGGCTGTATAGCAGATGTAGAGCATGACCAGTAGGATGTGTGTCCAGGTTGTATAGTAGATGTAGATAATGACCAGTAGGCTGTGTGTCCAGGCTGTATAGCAGATGTAGATCATGACCAGTAGGCTGTGTGTCCAGGCTGTATAGTAGATGTAGAATATGACCAGTAGGCTGTGTGTCCAGGCTGTATAGTAGATGTAGAACATGACCAGTAGGCTGTGTGTCCAGGCTGTATAGTAGATGTAGGACATGACCAGTAGGCTGTGTGTCCAGGCTGTATAGTAGATGTAGAACATGACCAGTAGACTGTGTGTCCAGGCTGTGTAGTAGATGTAGGACATGACCAGTAGGCTGTGTGTCCAGGCTGTATAGTAGATGTAGGACATGACCAGTAGACTGTGTGTCCAGGCTGTGTAGTAGATGTAGGACATGACCAGTAGGCTTTGTGTCCGGGCTGTATAGTAGATGTAGGACATATTCCCATGGGAATTTAACACCAGGACCATATGAATGACATTGGTACTGATGTAGGCTAGGTCATTTGACTCATAAAAATAACACCAAGGTCTGCTTTCATTCAGTCTGAGTTAAGGAGAGCTGAATGTTAAGTTGTAAATGGAAAAATCCATGCACAGAACAATAAATTAACATCATAAAATATAATCAAAAAATGTGTCTGCTTAAACAAGAGATGTGTGTTTTTGTGTGGGCTACGTCTCAGTCCATCGCATCCGCCTTCTGCATCCCTCGGTGGGAAGTGGCAGAGCTACAGCACTGTTTGTCGGAACAGGACACATCCCGAAATGTCTTCTCACGAAAATGTCTGTAGGGTCCAAAATAATATGAACTTTATATGGAAAGATGAGACTCTCACAAACATGATGGGGATCTCCGTTTTGGTCTATGACCCCCACAAGCCCCACATTTTGCTCCATGACTCCCAAAAGCCCCACATTTTGCTCTATGACCCCCACAAGCCCCACGGGACTGAAGTCGGTACCGTCGATGTGCCAACTTCTGTGTAGCGTCCAAACTGTTTGGGCTACAAACTAATATGACCCCACTATGGAAAGGTGAGATTCTCATGAACAGGAATGTGTTCTATAACCCCCAACAAGTGTCGCGGGACTCGTCTGAAGGTAACCTGGCACCGGTTTAAAAAGGACTGGAAATATGGAAGGAGTTCTGTTCCCTTCAAAAAAGGGGTTAAAACATATAACAAATATGCTGATCTCCTAGATTTAGGACAGACACTTCAAAACCTTATTTTTTTTTTATGTCGTTTTTGACTGCCTGTTCTGCCGTTTCTAAATGTGTTATTCACTGTGTTTCTATGGGCCATAGTAGTAAAGGCCAAATTCTATATTGTATCAAATATTTTTCAATTATTTTTTTTTAGAACCACAGGGGTCCTGAAATAAATAAACAAATAGCTACATTATCCATGGTATGACCATCTTAAAACAATTCCATATGTTAGCTTAGTAGAACCCCTCCCTTAGACATTTATGGGTTTATCAGAGCCGAATGTTCAGTTGTAAAAGGATTAATCTACGCACAGACGAGGACACTTAGGTTCATTGGTGAGCTGGACAACTGCCACTGGCAATAAAAAGTGCAGGGGCCAGAAAGATAGTCTGCTTGAAGAGCGTTTTATATTTTGTCTGATTTGGCAACGATGGAGTGTTGTTGAACGCAGAAACAGTTGTGTCACCTAGGAGGCCGTCACCCACCACACAAACCACTGCACCTACCACTCTACGCTGTTAGTGTTCTACCACTCTACCCTGTTAGTGTTCTACCACCCTACCCTGTTAGTGTTCTACCACCCTACCCTGTTAGTGTTCTCCCACTCTACCCTGTTAGTGTTCTACCACTCTACCCTGTTAGTGTTCTACCACCCTACCCTGTTAGTGTTCTACCACCCTACCCTGTTAGTGTTCTACCACCCTACCCTGTTAGTGTTCTACCACCCTACCCTGTTAGTGTTCTCCCACTCTACCCTGTTAGTGTTCTACCACTCTACCCTGTTAGTGTTCTACCTCTCTACCCTGTTAGTGTTCTACCACTCTACCCTGTTAGTGTTCTACCACCCTACCCTGTTAGTGTTCTACCACTCTACCCTGTTAGTGTTCTACCACTCTACCCTGTTAGTGTTCTCCCACTCTACCCTGTTAGTGTTCTCCCACTCTACCCTGTTAGTGTTCTACCACTCTACCCTGTTAGTGTTCTACCACCCTACCCTGTTAGTGTTCTACCACTCTACCCTGTTAGTGTTCTACCACTCTACCCTGTTAGTGTTCTACCACCCTACCCTGTTAGTGTTCTACCACTCTACCCTGTTAGTGTTCTACCACTCTACCCTGTTAGTGTTCTCCCACTCTACCCTGTTAGTGTTCTACCACTCTACCCTGTTAGGGTTCTACCACTCTACCCTGTTAGTGTT